>NW_013666752.1:111710-124336 GCF_000517525.1 Limulus polyphemus
CGGTCAGGTTTTGTTGCTCGGAACACGTTTTTTAATAACTAAACCAATTATTGACTGTAACTTTCAATACCACGTTAGATGCCACAAAGATTAAGGCTTAGATGCCTAACTTCGACATATTACCGGGTAGCCCAATACCCGGCCGAGTACCCTTGCATCCCTAATATTTATTTTCAAATTACTTGTGGACCATTATTTGCTTGGTTACAGGGCCCCCTAACAGCATATAGTCATACAATAATTTCACACGCCGTCCTTCTACTAATTAATAATAATAATAATAATTAAGAAAAAGTAAATGATTTCACACAATTTATCTTCAGTTTTCTGTACTCACGTTATAACAAGCAAAAACATAGGATTACTTAACATGATGCAATATGTAGGTTCGTCCAATTGGTTGTAAACGGTATTGTAACTTGATACTGTACAGATCGTGGCTCCAACTGGTTGTAAACAATGTATTAACATGATACAGTAAGTGGGTCTAGCTGGTTGTAAACAATACAGAAACGTGTCGGTAATTTGATGGCTAATTGATCACGTCAATGAAACTATCGAAAGGGTGATCTGATTTGATATTATTCTACAGTACCCGTCGCTACTAAATGTCTGAATCCACGAGATAATACGAAACACAAAATACAGCTTCTGTTGCCTCATAATTTTTTTAAATATTGTATAATATCTGCCCTATTTTTCATTCAAAAATCAAATGATCAAAATATACATTTTAGCATAAACTCGACAGTATTCCCAGACTTGTTAGTGTACGCCACTTAAGTGTTGAAATTTCATCCGTTATAAATAACTATTTCTTACTTTAACATAAAAACAAAATTTTAACAATGAGTTAGAAAACAATTTCTCTAAAACACTTTAGTAACACTTGAGTTTTTCATGGTGAATGTATCAGTGCGTGCTTATTTTATGAATCTGATCAAATATACGATGATCAAAGTCTCGACATAAAATGATTCTTTCTTAAGTCTTGTTATCACGCATACATACTACGTAAGTGTGTAAGCTTCAGTAAAGTTAGGAACATTTAAGTAAACGCAAAAGTAACTTACATTTGATATTTTAAAAATGTACGCCAAATTAATTCTAAAGTAACGGCCTTCTATTTTCTTCTTATACGATCTCAATATTTTTCTTGGTGATAACAAACAATAATATACTATTCTGTTGTTTTATTAAATCATGCTTCTAGATTCAATATCAGTCGCTCTCAGGCTTAACGTGATCTTTTAGGTCTTGCCATAACCAATCGGGGAAGTCACTGGTCAACTAGTATAACCCAAATCCAATACAGATGGAAAATGAATGGGCATATAACACGTTATGTAGTACTTGATTGGAATAACTACAGAAACAACTACAGTACGTTAAAGGGATGAGAAATGCATTATACAGATACTGTCTACATTCTACTGTAAATACATGCAGTGAGATAATAGTACTTTATAAAAACAATATACGCAGACTAATGCAGGGTCGTTTCGCCGCAGATGCGTACTTATGAGCACAGGCGACGTGTTTAGCACCTTTATTTTCGGTTCATTACACATTCCTGATCATTCAACAGTGCAATACGGTGATCTGACAAAAAGATGAAAATTCACAATCCTTTCCAAAGAAACATATTCGTATATCGAGATTCTTAAACGATGTAAAGTTAAAGGACACATAATTTCGAAGTAAAACAGCTGGCACAGCAGAGCGTTTAGAACAACAATGGAATCCAAAACTATCTAGATAAATGCCCCATCGATAAGGTGAAGACTATGATTACAAAAGAGAACTCTTCCACACAAATTGCCATTACAGTCAAACTGGGCATATCACATAGCATCTTTAACAAAGGCTAACAAACCAAAACTTCATAATCTTCCAGTAACACCACGAAATCACGAGAAAGATGCTGAAGAAACTGGAATCTCAGTAATCCTGGTGCCATTCCAAAATACCTTTATTTCTTTTATCTGCTTAAAAGTCATCTTGAAAGACGATGTCCAAGTACAATGGTGAGTCTGCGAAAAGTTTGTCAGATGATGTCCAAGTACAATGGTGAGTCTGCGAAAAGTTTGTCAGATGATGTCCAAGTACAATGGTGAGTCTGCGAAAAGTTTGTCAGATGATGTCCAAGTACAATGGTGAGTCTGCGAAAAGTTTGTCAGACGATGTCCAAGTACAATGGTGAGTCTGCGAAAAGTTTGTCAACATATGTAGTCATTTGCAAAATCTTAATAAAACGAAAACTTGGTCGGCAACTTATGACCCGCGGCAATAATTTGGCTGACCCGCCAAAAGTTGGCTTCACCATTGCAACCCGTAAGGGCACAATCATTGTTCAGTTCAAGTTTCTCGGCTATGTGAGAAGAACAACGATATTAAAGGAAAGATGGGAAAGAGTCACGGCTACGGAGAATTTTAAGATCAATTTCTGGGAAAAATATCAAACTGGCCGAACTATTAATTTTTTTGTATGTAAATAAACATACACATTTAAAATACGTGTACCGGTATTAATAATTATATGATTATCACTGACCCAACACAATGCTAAATTTTTCAAAAAATAAAAATAAAAAATTGACCCGCGATTAAAAAAGGTTGCCGACCACTGATGTATAATATTGGCCATTAGATTAAGCACCAGATCTGCAACACCGTTTTATAAAGTATAATTAAAATTTAATAACTATTTCCATATTACCGTGTTTGTGCAAAACTAGTCAATGGTATATATATATGCGCTCTGTCCACGGGGGAATCTAACCCCGGATTTTAGCGGTGTAAGTGCGTAAAACCTAATGACGACCCACCGGGAGACTATTTCAAAGTGTTGAGTATATGATTTTAATAGTTTTTTGTACTGGTTCAAGCATGTTGTCGTATTTCTGATAAGATATTTTTACCGCGGTTAGTGCAAAAATAGATTTAATCTATAAAATACCCGAGAGAGAAAGGTTTGTTTCTTTGTAAATCTGTCGTCTATGATTAACTTCATTCATACATAATGAAGTACACACGCCATAAAGTGCATTGTATAAAAATTAAAGATAAAATCATTGACACAAATGTTTTGGAATGGAATGTTATATATATATATATATATTATTATTATTATCAATGCTAAATAATACCATTCTTAGAAAAAACGAAGAAACTGTGTTAGATAACAAAAGAAACTGTAGATGTTTTGAAACATGTAACGTCACATGTTAATTATATGAATAAAAACTGGTAAACCAAGTTTGTAAAAATGGAACAATAATTTGAAAAAATGAAATATACTCGTTATACTTTACTAAAAATACCAATAAAATTAAAAAATGTATCATACTTAAGTACTTAAAGTAGTGCGTGCGTGTGTGTGGATGACGTCCAGTTCGGTAACAGTTTTTGTTTGATTTGAACCCAAGAAAATGTTGATTAATCGAAAACAAGAAATATTTAGATAAAAAGGTGTGAATGTACATGCGTACACGAACAACGGCATTACAGGTCGGTGATAAGATGGGTCAACACATCCTATAATATACATAATCAATACCATTGAAACTCATAATGTCCGTAACCTTGACCTGGGTACCACATAATGCCCATAACCTTGACCTGGGTGCCACATAACGCCCATAGTTGTTGATCAGTGTCCCATAATGCCCATAACCTTGACCTGGGTGCCACATAACGCCCATAGTTGTTGATCAGTGTCCCATAATGCCCATAACCTTGACCTGGGTACCACATAATATTCATAGTTCTTTATCAGCATCCCATAATGCCCATAACCTTGACCTGGGTACCACATAATGTTCATAGTCTTGGTAAATATTCCATTATATTAATAACCTTGACCTGGGTACCACATAATGCCCATAGTTGTTGATCAGTATCCCATAACCTTGACCTGGGTACCACATAATGGCCATAGTTATTGATCAGTATCCCATAACCTTGACCTGGGTACCACATAATGGCCATAGTTATTGATCAGTATCCCATAACCTTGACCTGGGTACCACATAATGTTCATAGTCTTGGTAAATATTCCATTATATTAAAAACCTTGACCCGGGTTCCACATATTGTCCATGGTCTTTATCGGTATCTCATTTTGTTTATAATCTTGATCACAGTATCACATAATGCTTACAGTTTTGATAAATGTCCAATAATGTCTATAATATAGACCATTGTATCTCGTAATGCCCTTAGATTTGATCAACATGTCCCATAAATGGCCATTGGCTTGATTAAGACATAAAATACTTTCTATAGTCTTAATCAAAATATTCCATATTCATAGACTTCAGTTTATTCACTGTTCCTAACCCTATCAAACTAAACTATTATGCTCACAGCATTAATCAGCAGTTTTGATTACACCCCAACAATCTCTTCAGTATTCCATTTTCTGTACTCGCACGTGTTTATTACATACCAATTAACCATTTCTTAATTATCATGCAATAATTGCGCAAGATCCGAGTCTTTTCTTTTTATTAAGAAACAACACCAACAACAAACAATCTATTTTTTTTACGAGAAGATATACAACATGCCGTACTGGATGTGTTAGGCCTTGGTTTATCAGGCAGTGAACGCCCTTATATCTATTATAAGGTTGTTGCCAAAGAAAGAGTGACTACACGTTCTAGAGTTTTTAAATACTTGCTTCTTTTGTCCATTTGACTTTTATTAAGCAACAACGGGGTCTCTACTCGAAAAAACAAACAAAAAAAAACCGTTAGAACACCCGACCCTGATACCCGAGAACGTGTCCCTCTAAATTATGATATGAACAAAATTTCAAACATGGCACCTCCGGGATCAAGAGGGAGTTCAGGAACATAAACTCCGATGCCAGGTTTGGATTCGGGGACCATGAAAACTTCTAGACCCCCACCAAGCCTGGATGACTTTCCGGGCGCGTTTTAACACCTATTTGTTGGGGGGCTACTCCATATAGATAAGGATACCCCCGGGCCACCCCGAAGTCTGCCTTGGAAGTCTGTATCTTTTAGCTCGAAATCTGTAAGAGGAGTTCACGGAGGAATAAATAAATTAACACACAGCGATAACTACTTACATCAGGGTTCAAGCTCGAGTTGATAAATCGTCTTTCGCGAAATAATAAAGGTGGTGCAATTACGTATTTATACATTGTATGAATCTAATTTTTTAGCAGCTCAATAAAAGCAACGGAATATTATGGATTTTTAATGCAAATTGAAAGAAAAGAAGATAAGTTATAGCAGTAATTTGGAATAATATAGGAGTTAGATGGGTACATTGGGCCTCTTTGAATCATGATGGGAATTTAGTACCCCCCAGCGGAGCATGGGCATTTTATGCTAGTGTATTGTTGTAACAGTGTTCTTTCATTAGCGGGTTCTTTTAAATTATCAGTGAAAATAATTCAGTATACGTAACGATAACAAATTATTTTATTTTCTCCACACAGACTTGCATACTTTGTAACTTGTAGGCTTAAATAACTTTGCAAATAACTCAAACGAAAATACTTCGACTTAGGTAAAATATAAACTTCACAGCTGATCGATCAAGTAAGTGAAAACAAAACACTGACAGAAACACCCCCTATCTAAACTTTACTGATTTTCTCTGCAAGCTTGATTACTACCTCACCCGTATTAACATCTAATCCTTGTTCTAGATATTTCGCAAAGTAACTAGGTTTTTCTTAGGAAAGAGTTCCATATGGAACCCCCACCCAAAAATTGTAGAATTGTCTGGATAAAAAAATATTTTGAAAAGGGTTTATTTTAAGGGGGCGTACTAGAAAAATTGAGGCATGGCTTTTTGGGGTTTACCAAAAGAAAAAAAAAATGTTCCAAACTTTTTGATGCCTTTATACAAGACTTTGTAAAGTTTATCCCCAAGAAGATTGTACATCTAATTAATGAAGTGGTATAATAATGTATTAAAATTATCAGATCATACTATTAATATGATTTATTAATACATAAATATTACTTAGATGATTTTTTTTAATTGAGTGGGGGGTGCCATATGGAACTCTTACCTTTTCTTATATTAAATTAGAATATTCTAGGCCTACTCTAACAAATTTACTTGATACTAACGTTATGAGTCCTCTACCTAACAAACATATTATATATAAAAAATATATTAACATATAACGCTTCCAGTTTCCAAACAACACACTGTTTATATATCTACCTATGTACATATACCTCTCAAGCATTTTTTTCTGTTACACAGATATGTAAAAACACACACAAATACATAACTGCTATAGCCACACCTGCAATAGTATATTCAGATCGGTTGAAAAAAAAAACAGGCATTTGAATAAAGCTGTAACACTTCGACAGAAATTAACGTGGGGGAGACAGGCACAATAGTAGTAGTCTACTTTCATGTTATCGGCCTTATAGTTATAAACATACTATTGTATTGCTTGATAACTAATTTTTTATGACATTTTACTAATTTTCTGTGTTGAACAAAACGTAAAATACACAATCGCCACCTAGTGGTAAGATTATTAAGAAAATATCTGAACTGTAACTTTACAAGGTTCGAGTTGCCGCGAATAAGCTTAATATGCCGGAATTAGGCCAAAGTCTCGTAAAAAATAATAGTATAGAAAAACAATAAATCAAATATCTGTATGTATTTCATTACATGTACCATTAATACGTATACTCAGAAACTAAATATAACCAACAGCATCCGTTGCTTTATTCATTGTATTATATGCATTGCCCAACTCTTGTGTATGGAGATACAAGACGACCGAGAAGAGACCACTATAAACATATACCAGCTACTATGACACACGTATTGAAATGTAAATATTCAATAATTTGCCCGAACTATTAGGAACACCATCCGTAATTAGTACTTACAGTGTTCAACTGTAATAATAATCAAGTTTTTATATAAAACTTATTTGTATGAATATGTACACATTATAAATAGGATCAGGTTTTTATGCCTGTTTCTCTCTACACGTTTACGCACGCTACTTCTTCACCCAATTTAGATCAATAGTTTGAGAACAGCGAAGTTTGTTACTACTGTGATAATCCTTTTATTTCATACGTATTACGTATATGTATGGTTGAGGATCTGATATGGTTACTCATTGAAGTTATTTCTTTATCTCGTGACCGTACTGGCACAGAGTCTCGGTTATTTTAACCACGCAGGACATTCAGTTCCTCATAAGTTATGAGCGGAGACACTTTTCTTTTACGAGATTATGCATTGTGGAAGTGACTGAACTTGTGTAAAACGGTTATGGACATTGACTCATATTTCAGTCATCCAAACACCTATATGCATCTTTATCAACAAACGAACCGTGACAAGTTATTACTGCAGATGATAAAATGTTCGTTGAGTAAGAAAACCTAGATTTAACGCTACTAATGTAATTGGCTAAATGTGGTCCCAAAGTCTGCTTCTTGTTTTACTATTTGGTTGTGCCCCTTTAGCCTTGATAACTACTTGATATCGCTGTGGCATAGAGTGCACGAGGGACTGAATGTAGGCAGGAGTGAGTTCATGATGCAACACGCAGATTAGGACTTCCTGCAGTTCCAAGATGCTTCTCGGTTTCTTCTCTTGCACTTTGTTACCCATTACCTTCCAGCAGTTTTCGATAGGATGGAGATCTGGGCTGTTGCCTGGCGAGCGCAGATAGTCCTTCATATGAAGCAATGAAATAAAACCTAAGATGGCTTTTCAATGCACGTGGAGTGAAATTTCCTCTTTACTTCATGTCTACAGCATACAGTACATGACTATTACCAACCTTTTTAGCCCTGTGGCATGAAGCGAAGTTATTCTGGAATGTGTGGTGGTCAGCTCTACCAAAGTGACTCAGAATTGTTGGCTTTAACCGGGACTTGAGGTCTCGATGTACTTGTCGGCATTGACAGTGTCTTTCACAAAATGCAGACGTCCCACACTCTGGACAGAAAAATGAATCCCCATATCACCTAATCCTGTGGATGCTTCACAGTTACATTCAAACACGTTGTATGAAACTTCCCATCGATCCATGCAGGTTGACCCTTGATTCACGTAAAAATATCATTTTCCTCCACATGCTCTTTGGCTCAGTTGAACCTCATCTTATTTGTTAGGATTGGTTTCCTTTTTGGCCATCTTTCTAAGAAACTGGCTGAACACAGATGAAACGCGCGATGACAGTAATCCCTGAAGTTTCCTGTTATACTCTTTTGAGATATGTGGACGACAGTCGATGATTCTGCAGGCTCATGCATTTCAGAACACAATCGTCAGCTGTTGTGGAAGCTTTCTTCCTACACCTTCACATCCAGCAGCTTACAGTAGACTGATTCAATTTAATTCTTCTATCAGTATGCCACGTCGAAAAACTTTCTTTGCTCAAAGAAACAATGACTGCTTTTTTCTGTGGAGTTAACTCACAACTATTGGCCATGGTAGCATCAGGTGCACGTTGTAGTAGATAAACTGTCTCTCAGTAAGAACCTCTATTCATACCCAAAAAACAGCTGATGCAATACCCAGTTTGTAAAGCTTATCATGTAATCATCAGACAGTATTGCATCATCCATGAAATACATTCCCACCTAAATGCATTAATATATCAAATTAGACGATGATTCCAAAGAAAAGTGTGAAAAATTTGTGTGAAATAATAAATTTTTTCACCGCTGTAATTTCTCTGATAATATTACTCAAAAAAATGTCGGTTAGCAAAAAGTCTAAAAGTAACCTTTGCACGAACATAAAAGTTACCAACATCATGTCACATGATAATGTATTTATTATAAAGCTGCTATTTACTAGGTACAAATGAAACCAATCTTTACCCAGATTAGTAGAAAAATAACTGTTATTCTTTGAAAAGTGCTAGTTCCAGCAAATCTAATATTTTACACAATCACACTTATATCTGAAAATTGCTGTATCTATAATTTTTGAAATGTTATAAAACACACACGAAATTCGAGTGATACAGTTACCTTTTATGTAAACAATATTATTAAATTGTGTTCGTTTTTACCAAAGTAATGAGCTTCAATAAAGAAACATGACGGTACTAAAACGATATATATAAAAATAATGTTTCTTCACAATCATCAAAACTCAATGGCTGAGCTGGATTTATGGTAGCCAAAAGTCTGTCATGAATGCTACCTATTAATAAAATGGTGAATAAACATTAGCTATCGATGAAAGAGGGCATGTTGGGCCAAAAAACCAGTAAAATCACGTTTGACTGTGTTTGTATCGTTCATAGTCCTCTAGATTTGCCTTTATGCATTTCGAGTCAGAGGGGTGTTAGTGTAGAACTTATATCATGAGTTATAAGTCCGTAAAGAGAAAAAATATTTGCTGTTAAATGTAATTTGATTCATTTCTGTTACATATAACAGCTCTTTGTTTTGTCAGTTCACGTGTTTTACATTAAACTGCACTATAAAAATAAGAGTTTTAACAATCGGCAAATAAAAAAAATTAACTTTTATAGTTTTAGTTTTGCAATACATTAAAAATCGAAACAGCGGTATGTCTACTGACTTACAAAACTAAAATCGAGGATTCGATTCCCCGAGATGGACACAGCAGATAGCTCAATGTATCTTTGTTCGAAGAGTGTGAATCAATTTTTATTTTGTCATAAGTGAGTTTTTGATGAATTAGCTCTTGTAAATTTTACGATAAAACATTTACTTTGGTTTTTAATAAAGTATCAATAAAATACATTTCAAATGTTGCACCAGCATACCTACAACGCTCACATTATATAGTGTCGCCATCTATTGCACAAAAAGATGCATAATACTACTACCACCATCTTTGACATTTCGAAAATATGTTTTTCAATAAAGAATGTGTGAAGATTCAAATAATATTTAAGTTTGCAAATAATTGTAAAACGAGTGGGCTATTTAAATAGATAAGAAAGGGCTAAATAGTAAAATACTTTGTTAATAATCTGGTACTTCATTAATAACACCATATTTTACTCTATTAATAACGGTTTTCAAATGTTTAATAACTAAAGTGAAAGCATTCTATATTATACGTACTGTATAGCTGATTTCTACAACACTGCTCACGGGTATTTGTTCTCGCTTATTCTTCTACCGAAAGTGTTTAATAAACCCTATTTATTAATTATATACCATGCACTGTAATTTCTCTGATAACATTACTCAAAGATACTGACGAGGGAGAGCCAGATATGCAAATAACGTTACTAAATGTTAGACATGTTTTAAAATAAATTTTATGCTTGTCAAAAAACAAGCTAGCACTTCTATTTTTAACCTCAGTAACACTAACAATATTGCATGTATTTAAGTTTAACACTTAACTCTACCACAGTATCAACCATTATTTACAGAGTATTTACTAATTGCTGTATTTTACTTTCAGAAATTATCCCAATAAATCAGTACTGGTAATACATGTTTTAACAATAAAAGGTTAATGTTGATAATTGTTTGAAATTATCAGTGTTTAATACTTTTGGAAAGATTAAAACATATTCCAGTGCGAGGACAAAAATAAATTACCATTAAAATATTATACGTAGTTCAGTCTCAGTTAACGCCGCACTTTAATTTTAAATTAGTTTTCGCAAAAACTGGAATTTAAAAAAGTCCCAGTATCTCAGGTTGAATGAAATTAATAGTTGTACTACTTATACTATCGTTAATATAATTTTTGACCAAAATGCTAGTCTATCAAATTTAGCTTACTCTTTTAAATAAGTTAAAATCGAGTAAAAAAAAAAACTTCACCTTGTACAAATTAAAGCAACAGTTGGACTGGACATCTAAACCCATGCCATCAGCAACTGGCTATAGCCTACAGTTCGTTGTCGTAAAACAAGTGTCCGGCAGCCGCGACTTCGGAAGGAGCACACTTAACACTGTAATCAAAATATGGCGAACATTTCTTTCGCCTAGCTGAAACACTGGTAAACTCACACTGAACTATGAATACTTGAAACTTCCTCTCAGCCTGCAAATGGGGAGGAAATGGCGTGGGGAGAAGAAATAGAGACTAAGCAACGCGAGTGACCTGAATATATTACGTCACTGCTGACGTTAGCTGTAGCCGATTCCCGCTTTCAAAACATTGCCTCAAATGAACCAATGAGAAATCGCGAAACTTTTAGCTTGTACCTGTACAACAAATACAAGCTTAGGCTGGCACGTTGCCAGGACGGGGCTCTGAGATTTGAAACAATTGTGACTTGTGATCCCTTGAATCATATAAGTGTATACATACGTATAAAGTCCTTCTCAAGTTTATCTAAAAGTAGCTCAATATTCAATTTAAACAGCAACTTTGGAATCCCGCAACGTAAATATGATTTTAAATTGATAGGCCCGTATCAATACAAAAACATTTTGGAGGTTTACTTTTTAGCTTTTTAAGAGCCATATTTTTAACTAACAAATATTCAAGTTTGCAAACACAAATTACTTTAATTATTTCAAAATGAATTGTTTTACTTTATAAAACTATGATGTTTCTTGAGAAAACAATTATTTTTGTAGCCTTTTTATTAGTTACTTTCACTTAACTTCATTAATCTCCATGAAAACTGGATTTTAGGACTGGTTAATTTGATTTTAGTAACTTAACATAATTTCAGTTGATTATGCAATTGATATAAGCTAACAACTTTTGACATTGTTAAGTGTAGTATTAATTCCAACAGGCTTTTCAACTCACAGATGCTTGCCCCCAGTGGCTCAACGGTTAGTCTGAAAGCTTATAGCGCTAAAAACCGGGTTTCGATACCTGTGATAGGCACAGTACAGATAGTTCATTGTGTAGCTAGCTTTGCGCTTAACAACAAACAGACAGATACTAACAGCTTTGATGTTTTTAAGTGCAGCATTTACTTCAGTGAGATTTGCAACTGACATATCATAAAGTAAGTTTTGATGTTTTTAAGTGTAGCATTAATTTCATTGGGATTTGCAGTTGAAAGATGCTAGCAACTTTTGACGTTTTTTAAGCATATATGTTAAAATCAGAATGTTTCTTCTAATAGTGTTTTGTTTTTAAACGAAACATTGGCCACGGTACATAGGCAAATATCAGTCACATTGTATTCTAATACAAACAGCAATATATGTAACCCAAATCAGATTAGTAGAATTAACTGTTGGTCAGTTTACCAACGAATGTGATCAACAATATAAGTAACCAGAACCAGATTAGTAGTGTTGACTATTGGTCAGTTTACCAACTAATGTTGGTCAACAATACAAGTAACCATGAAATTGATTGGTGGTGTTAACTGTTGGTCAGTTTAATAACTAATTTCACCAACAATATAAGTAACCAGAACCAGATTAGCAATGTTATTTGTTGGTCAGTTTACCAACTAATGTAACTAACAATACAAATAGCTATGGAAAGAATAGTATAGTGTTAGGTCGCCAAGAAATTAATTTCGCGTTTTAGAACACTTTCATTAACCATCCCCAAAAACTTCACGTTAGTGTAGCCTATATAATGTGTAAAGTTTAGTATACTCTAATCCCTTATAGTGATGACACACGACGAGACATACATTCCGCATGTAATGCTTTTTGAATACA
>NW_013666752.1:125224-131758 GCF_000517525.1 Limulus polyphemus
GAAATTCGGGACTTAAATACGGATTTGATGCACGACAAAATAGTGCATATTGGACGTGAAGAAGGGAGCAAGTTGCACGTGGGGAAAAAAAACGCGCCTGATATAAATGTCACACCTGAACGCTCACATCCTTTTAATTATGTTTGAAATTATGAACATTGCTCAACATCATGAAAATTAAACCTTATTTTCAATAAGCAATCCTGAAAAATATTTGGGGGTGCTTAACTTTTTTCCAGGTGTATAGTTAAACGAATCACCAAAACGTCACGTTAGTGTAGCCTATATAATGTGTAAAGTTTAGTATACTCTAATTCCTTATAGTGATGACACACGACGAGACATACATTC
Source organism: Limulus polyphemus (assembly GCF_000517525.1). Taxonomy (NCBI): domain Eukaryota; kingdom Metazoa; phylum Arthropoda; class Merostomata; order Xiphosura; family Limulidae; genus Limulus; species Limulus polyphemus. Next base: position 125,576 of record NW_013666752.1, read on the forward strand.
GGCATGTAATGCTGTTTGAATACAAGAAGGGAAACAACGCCTCTGTAGCCACAAAGAAGTTTATGGAAATGTTTTGAACGTTCGTAAGTGTCAACTACGGTTCAGCAAATTTCTTTCGGGTGACTTTAGCCTTAAAAACTGTGATGGCAGGGGCCGATATGTTGGAATTAATATTGATGCTTTGAAGACGCTTGTCGAGTCTAACCCAAGGCAACAAACTCGTGAAATGGCCCTGAAATTGCATGTCTCTTATGAAACAATACGTAAACATCTAAGGAACATGGGAAAACTCCATAAAGAAGGTGTTTGGGTGCCTCACGAATTCTCCTATGATCATTGTTTACAACGTGTAAACGTTGCTTCGTCTCTTCTGGCGGGTAATGCGCGTGAACCATTTTTGGACAGAATTATCAACGGTGATGAAAAATGAATTTTCTATGCGAATATTAAACGCCAAAAACAATGGCTCAGTCCAAGACAAAAACCACTTCCGACCTCATCAAAGGAGTAATTCAATTCAAACTCCTCAATACACAATGAACTGTCAATACAGAGATCTATAGTCAGCAACTGAAGCCCCCCAGTGGCACAGCGGTATGTCTGTGGACTTACAACGCTAGAATCCGGGCTTCGATACCCGTGGTGGGCAGATCACAGATAGCCCATTGTGTAGCTTTGTGCTTAATTACAAACAAACAAACAGCAACTGGAACGTTTAAATTAAGCCCTTCATCAGAAACGCTCTTCGCTCGTTAATCGGAAAGGCATTCTTCTCCACGACAAAGCACTTCCAGTTGTGGCAGGTTTGATAAGATTATGGAATTGGGTTGGGAAGTTCTCCACCACCCACCATTTTCTCCAGATATGGCACCATCAGATTACCATCACTTTCGTTCGCTGCAACACCATCTTAATGGGAAAATGTATGCAAATGTGGAAAGTGTTAAAGAGGACATCGACATGTTTTTTGCTTCAAAGCGAAGTGATTTCTTTAAACAGGGCATTAAAACCTGATTGTAAGATGGAATAGCATCATCGATAAGAATGGAGAATATTTCATTTAATAAATGTTTTGTTTTGAAATATAAATTGTTCGGGTTTTTTCATTAAAAAAAAGCGACATTAATTTCTTAACGACCTAACAGTATTAACTGTTAGTCACTTTACCAGCAGCACAAATGGCCGTGAATTAGATGTGTAATGTTAGCTGTCAGTCAGCTTATCAACTAATGATCAACAGTGACCATGAATCAGATTAACAGAGTTAACTGCATGTCACCGACGAATATAAATAATAATACAAGAACCATGAACGTAATTACTATTATTAAGTATGATAAATTAGTAGATGATAGATTAGTAGTGTCAACTGTCCGTCACTTTTGGTTAAATATTATAGTTCTCTTGTGAGAGTGGTAGTGATTGTGAATGATAAAAAAAATGTTATAAAAATAATAAGGTTAACTGCTTTCAGTATTTTATCGTAATGTATGTATATCGTATTACGCGAAGTTTTGACTATATATAACTCACTTCAAGCACCAGAACGTTTTGTGCTTAAGTCATGTGATGAGTCGAAGCGTCATATAATAACAATGTGTGTATATATATATATATATATCTATTATAAGTGTAAAAAGCAATTATCTTTTTTTATGTTATTTACATTATGATTTACAATAAGTTCAACACGTAAGGTAAACAGTAACGCAAGCAATGAAGAAGCACGTTAGTTGTGTTAACGGTCAATATCACAGGCCTGCGATGGTTTTATTGTATTGAAACTTTTATATGTTCTACAGTAATTTCTGTACGCTGAATCCGAAAATGATATCCATTTTCTCCACCACGTACAGATTTTTCACAATACGTCATGTGTACTTTTACACAAGTGAATCATTTATATTGAAATCGGGTCACATTTTGTTGTGCTAAAAATGCTGACAACCCCTGGCTATAGGTTTCTCTAGACCAATCGCGACGTGAGAGTCTCATCGATCGTTCTATAGCCCAAACATAATAATAAAAGAGGTTCATTGTGGTAAACGAAATAATAATTTGATCTAAGTAAGAGTTTTTTTTGCTTCCCGATTTGTAAAAAATCCTTACATGATAGAAAAAAATAAACATTATTTTCGAAACCTGCGAAGCTGAATTATAGAAAACCCGTTATTAAAACAAAAACAACTTTTATGAAGTTTAAATTCGCAGGCTTGTGTTATTGTGTTGTATTGTATTCTTTAATAAATTTTTACTAAACTCATAGTGACCACTGTAGGTTATATACGCGCCAATTTCCTCGCCTCCACAGTGGAAATATTCCTAAGTGAGGCGGTACTAAGTTTACGAACTTTCAACGCAAAAATCCGGGGTTAGATTCTCCTTGATGAACAGAGAGCGTGTAGCTTACTGTGTCGTTTTGCGTCAAAACAAACGAACAATAGGCATAAGAGCTGAAAAAAATCTTATAATTAATCAGATGTTGAAATTAAGTTACAATAAAAGTTTCCAAACTTATACCTAAAAAAATCATCTACAGAATGTTGTATATTATTTTAAAGCGGAAACTTTCCCATTGGAGAATGAGGAAGGTAATAATACTGAGCCTTAGAATGAATGAATAAATGTCTGTCATGTTGTAATACGAGAAATTTTGTGATGAATTGGTTGAACTATGCCATATTTGTTAACACAATATCTAAATAGTTTTCCGCATGGTTTTAAATAACGACTATGTTAAATACTGTCCCCCGGTGGGACAGCGGTAAGTCTACGTTTTTGATTCCCCGCGGTGGACACAACAGATGGCCCATTGTGGCTTTGCTTTAATAAACAACAACATCGTTCAATAGTATATTTTATACATTAATATACATCCTTAATCGTTGTTGTTTTAAACAACTAACCGTATATTTTATACATTAAAATACATCCTTAATCGTTGTTGTTTTAAACAACTTAACGTATATTGTATAAATTAATATACATCCTTAATCGTTGTTGGTTTAAACAACTAATAGTATATTGTATACATTAATATACATCCTTAATCGTTGTTGGTTTAAACAACTAACCGTATATTGTATACATTAATATACATCCTTAATCTTTGTTGGTTTAAACAACTAATAGTATATTGTATACATTAATATACATCCTTAATCGTTGTTGGTTTAAACAACTAATAGTATATTGTATACATTAATATACATCCTTATTCGTTGTTGGTTTAAACAACTAATAGTATATTGTATACATTAATATACATCCTTATTCGTTGTTGTTTTAAACAATTAATAGTATATTTTATACATTAACATACATCCTTAATCGTTGTTGTTTTAAACAATTAATAGTATATTTTATACATTAATATACATCCTTAATCGTTGTTGTTTTAAACAATTAATAGTATATTTTATACATTAATATACATCCTTAATCGTTGTTGTTTTAAACAACTAATAGTATATTTTATACATTAATATACGTCCTTAATCGTTGTTGTTTTAAACAATTAATAGTATATTTTATACATTAATATACATCCTTAATCGTTGTTGTTTTAAACAACTAAACGTACTTGCAGTTATTCTGCTTGCAGTGTATTCATTCTAACACCGTTATTGAGAAACTTAAAATATATATATGTAGTAGAAATATATGCATATATTTGTATTAACACAAATATATAGATGCTCAATCTAATTTTCAAAATTCGTTTTTTAACTCTAAAAATACCTATTGATTACAGACCGGCAATAGAATCGTATAAATAAAAACACCTGGATCTTCCTATTCTAAATGCAAAGGTTCTTCAAAATCTGTCAGCGATTAAACGTTTTAATCTAATCTTACAGACAGTTCAAGTTGACGCACGAGAGCTTTTTACTGCACATGGTGTAATGAAACATTTCTGTGCACTAAGCAGTTTGTTTGTTTTTGAATTTTGCGCAAAACTACACGAGGGCTATCTGCGCTAGCCGTCCCTAATTTAGCAGTGTAAGACTAGAGGGAAGGCAGCTAGTCATCACCACCCACCGCCAACTCTTGGGCTACTCTTTTACCAACAAATAGTGGGATTGGCCGTCACATTATAACGTCCCCAAGGCTGAGAAGGCGAGCATGTTTGGTGTGACGGGGATTCGAACCCGCGACCCTCAGATTGCGAGTCGAGCGCCTTACCCACCTGGCCATGCCGGACCTTAAGCAGTTTCAAAGCACGATAATTATTTGTGGTTCAGTTCTGGTTTCTAATGAAAAAATATATAGTGAATGATTTAGTTATTATTATTATACTATTCGCCATAATGTGCTATTGAAAAATACAGTTTATCAGGGAAGATGGTCAAAGTACTAAAAGTAAATGAAAGGAAAGATATTTTATTCACTCGATAAACTAAACAGAAGTTTATCTAGAAAGGTAAACATTACGTGAGAATGCTATGTGTCTTTCATTATTCACATTACTCATAAGATCCTCGAACACAGTAAATTTCAAGAAACTATGGTAATCAAAGCGGAGGAAAGGGGTGGTTGCGTAAACTACAACATACGTACTTTGGAGGGATGGACACTTAACACAGTATCAACTTTGTGAAAAAACAAACAAAAAAAAACGTTTTGCATACTTATAATAGGATAGTCAGTTCCTGTGTAAACAGATTTATTCACAAAAACTTTACTCATAATTAAGACCTATTATTCGACACGGCACGTGAAATCAAAACACTATTGATTACAATTCCTTATAATGTTTAAATATATCTAGGTTCAAAGCTCCCTATTACATGCATTGCCTTTTTTTTTTGTTTTACCTTTGACTCCTGTAACATCAAAGGAAAAGCAGAAATTCCAAATATGTGTGCTTTAGTCTGTGGGAATTGTTGCAAAGTTTCATGTATATTGGTCTCGAAATATAGATGAAAAATGACAGACTATTTGTCCTAAATATTTTGAGCTTTGGCCCTTGTAAATCGTAAGAAAGGCATAATTTTAAATCTGTATAATTCAGTCTGTGAGAGTTGTCGTGAGGTATCGTTGTGCCAAGTATCATCTGGATTGGTCGAAATGTAAAGGAATGGCAGGACAAAAGCCTTAACTTTGCAAATTGTTAAACTTTAATCTCTGTCACATCACAAGAAGGGAAGAAATCATAAATCTGCATAGGCGGTGGAACTGAGGAGTTACTGGAAAAACGTGCCCCTCCTCAAATCTTTTGACGTGGTAGCGAATCACCCCTTTGAATGGGGAACAGACTTTTTATGAATAATTACAGAGGAAGTCACTGCTTCAACTTTGAATTCAATGTTCACAGCTAGCGTAGTAAATAAGGTGCTCCCAAAATTGAAATTTGTTCTGCTGCGTATGCTAATTTGTCTTCTTTAGTCTGTGGGGGTTGTCCTATGGCATCTTTGTGTCAAGTCTCATTTGGATTGATGAAAATACGATAAGATTACAGGTCAAAATATGTGGTTTTTGTAATATTAGATTTTTGACCTCAGAAAATCGGAATGAATGACTAAATGAAAAAGGTGACTGGGCGTATTTGACCAAGTTATATGCAATTCAAGTTTCAAGACAATCAGCCCAGAGGTAGAGGAGTGGCGTACAGTTGTAATTTCTGGAAAGAAGAAAGTAAGATAGGAAATATATTATGTCTTTCTTCCTATGTAGCAGACATATAATAGAATAAAAAGTTACAAATTATACGAATGTTTCTGTTTTAATAAGCTGTATTTGTCCCTTGAAAAAAATACTTACTAGTACCATACAGGTAAAGCCACGACTCAAGTGCTACTATTGGAAATATCGTAGATGATGTATGTAATTAGTACTTAAAATCACATAAGGTATGTAGGTTTGAGTTTAAATATATAACCGCTTCCTACGTCAAATCATTACCATATGGACTTTCCAAGCTGCCACAGAGGTGTTTCAAAACAGCTCATTCGGTTAAATAAATATTTGTTTCACACATGCAATATATTTCTGATTATATTGTATACAGTGTCCAGGGCTTCTCTTCTTTGTCGTATCTGGTTTCGAGAAGGTGCAATATTGACAAGCAATAATGGCTGGAGACGGCTTGAATGGGTAATGAAGAAAACTTTAATGTAAGGTTAACATAACAGCAAATGTACAACGTTTCGACAAGGTTTTGTCATCATCAGGTACAAGTAA
>NW_013666752.1:132047-132949 GCF_000517525.1 Limulus polyphemus
ATATATATATATATATTAATATACAGTATGGAACAAAGAGGTCACATGACCGGATACTGTTGTGAAACTTAGAAGAGATATCTTTGCACCCCAGGGTGTTGGTTTAGAGTAGGGTTGTTTTGTTCAATTAAAATGGATTCCTTGGTTTTTCGTTTGTTTATGTTTGTTTTTATTTTTGTTTAAAATTTCTGTGTTTTTAATAGATATGCTATGGTTTCTTGAGTTGCAATGGTGGAAAACATGGGAGAGTTTTTTATTGTGTTCTGTGAATCTAGTTTCCAATTTTCTTTCTGTTTCTCCGATGTAGAATTCTAGGAATTTATTGCATGTTATTTTGTAAATGACGTTAGTATTGAGTGATTTTAAATAAGTTTTGTTTAGTAACGATTTTAATTTAGGGCCGGGTTTTTGTGAGAATTTGACGTTGACAGGAATATTGTGTTTAATGGCTAGTTTTGTCCAAGTTTGGATCATTCTTGAGCTGGTTTCAGGAACAAAAGGTAAAGTGCAGTGTAATGTAGTGTTGTTGGGTTTGTTAGTATCAATTTTGTTCGTGAGTTGAGTTTTATTGTGGGGAATGTTGGATAGTTTTTCAACTATAGCTGGTGGAAATGTATTGGTGTGAATGAAGGAATGCTTTATGTGGTTGATTTCTTCATCTATGTAGTCCGTTGAACAGAATCTTGTGGCTGTGTTTATGAGGTTTTTGAGTGGTGTCATGAGCGGAATTCCAGGGGATGTAGAGGCCGATTTGTGTGTTCTTATGGTGAATTTTGGTTTTAAACTGTGTGTCCGATCTAATGATATTGATGTTAAGAAAAGATAACTGTTTATTGTTTTCGTGTTCTATGGTAAATTTGATGTTGGGGGTGAGTGGAATTTATGTGTTTAAAGAAAGTTAG
>NW_013666752.1:133949-138983 GCF_000517525.1 Limulus polyphemus
AGGTTACGTAGTTTAAAGATAGTTTCACGGTATGATTGTTTATGGTAGTGGATTGGTGAGAGAACATACTTAACAAGTTATGCATGGAATAACAAAGATAAACGTTTAGACTTACACAACCTCGATTAATCGCCGAGATGAATTCAAATTCGATGACGAGGAACACTCTTTGAGACTAATAATGCTTAGAGACGGCTTGAATGGGTAATGAAGAAAAACTTTAATATAAGTTTAACATAACAGCAAATGTACAACGTTTCGACAAAGTTTTGTCATCATCAGGTACAAGTAGTTTACACTGACACAGATATATTTCAGGCTGACGCTCTTATAAACGTTGCCTTTCGTACTCTATTTGTTTGCTTTACAGTCTTCCCTACTTTGTAACTTATACCCTAGAGTGAATCTCTGTTTGTTTGATGTTGTTTGTTTGCTTTACACAGTTTTCCCTACTTTGTAACTTATACCCTAGAGTGAATCTCTGTTTGTTTGATGTTGTTTGTTTGCTTTACATAGTTTTCCCTACTTTGTAACTTATACCCTAGAGTGAATCTCTGTTTGTTTGATGTTGTTTGTTTGCTTTACACAGTCTTCCCTACTTTGTAACTTATACCCCTAGAGTGAATCTCTGTTTGTTTGATGTTGTTTGTTTGCTTTACATAGTGTCCCTACTTTGTAACTTATACCCTAGAGTGAATAGGAAGCTAATGACCAGCATGATCTGAACCCAGTCAGTTCGTGGACTAATCTTATCTGACTGTCACTCTTATAATGCATATCCCAAGGTACGGAGAGCGTTTTTGTGGCAACGGGACACGAAACATGAAACCTCTGATTCACAGCCCTGCCTTGAATATTCTCTGTAAATTACTTTTATAAGCAATTGCAAACGAACACTAATCAACTATTCATTATCTAGCTTTGAAATCTGGGATCTTTAGAGACAGAAATTACAATTTAAAAAGTTATAATATTCTATTAACTTACCTTTCTTACCAAATTTACGTTCAGACAACAGAGTGATAAAAGACTTGTCTCCAGCCCCAGGGATTTATGAACTTTTTTTGATTAGTTTGACCATAATAACCGTTCTTAGAAATATGTTTCCTTGTCATTTCTTACCGTGTATTCTAGCTACTGTCTAACCCACGTTTGATTATGCAAGTTGTGCTTGAAATAATCATTTGTAATAATTGTGACTTTTAAATTGATGGGACAGTTAAGGAAATTGAACGTTATATTTTGTATATAAAGTGATTACTTAGTATTTTTCTCATTTATCACGTGAATAATATTTCATGATGCTTTGAATTCTCCTGTTAGATTTATCACATGAATGCTGCTTCACTAGTGACGTGCATAGGGGCGAGGTGGGCTCAAACCCCTGCCTTCCTGCCCTTATGTCCCAAAAGTGCCATTCTTTCTCTGTCATAAAAATTGTCAACAACTACGAAGAGATATAAATGATTTTACACTTTGCTTGCTGCAAGTTATTAGAAAAGAAAAAACATTTCAGCTTTAAAATAAATGGATCACAGGATCTTGTATTTCAGCTTTAAAATAAAAGGATCACAAGATCTTGTATTTCAACTTTAAAATAAATGGATCACAGGATCTTGTAGAACTTTATAGTTTGTTTGTTTTGAATTTAGCGCAAAGCTACACGAGGGCTATCTGCGCTAGCCCTCCCTAATTTAGCAGTGTAAGACTAGAGGGAAGGCAGCTAGTCATCACCATCCACCGCCAACTCTTGGGTTACTCTTTTACCAACGAATAGTGGGATTGACCGTCACATATAACGCCCCCACGGCTGAAAGGGCGAGCATGTTTGGTGGGAGAGAGATTCGAACCCGCGACCCTCAAATTGCAAGTCGAGCGCCCTAACCACCTGGCCATGCCGGGCCAACTTTATAGTTAAAAACATAATTGTAATACGCTTTGTTTGTTTGTAGTTAAGCACAAAGCTACACAAAGGGCTATCTGTGCTCTGCCTACCACGGTTATCAAAACCCAATTTCTAGAGTTGTAAGTCCGCAGACATACCGCTGTGCCACTAGGGAAGGGGGGCGGGGGCGTGTAATATGCTATTAAGTGTTAATACACAAAAATTCATTGTTTAGTTTTAGTTCATAAAGGTATTTATAAGACCAGTTGAACAGGAATAAAAGAGGACCTGTTCGCTTCTTATGGAATTTTACCATATTGTACCAGAGGCAACCTACAGTCGTCGTGGTCTCTTCTATCCCCCCCCCCCAAAAAAACCAATGCCTAGCGATTTTTGAAAAGTGCCCCTTTTTTGTTAATGAGCCCTTACTATTTGAATATCGTTTCAAATTACTGTGTTTGAAAATACTTTAACTTCTGTCAGACGTATCACTTTATTACTATTTTATGAATCTTTAAATTCTCCTGACAGATTTATCACGTGAATAATGCTCCACAATGCTTTAAATTTGACTGTTAATCACATACACTCTTGTTCTTGTAATTATGCTTTATTTTTTAAATAAGACAATGTTTTGTTTATATAAATCTTACTTACTTTCTTCAAAAGGAAATAAAAAAGATCTGGGCGTGATCTTGTGGTTTACATGCCGGCCTGCGTAGGGCAAGGTCTGAGATTTGAAACTTCATGCCACTGAACGCGCTCTGCACCTTCAGCTGAGGGTATATAAGAGTGACCGTCAATCCTGTCATTCGGTTCAAGGGCAGATTGGCTGTCCTTCCTCAGGTCAGTATTTCAGTATTAGGAATGGATCTATTAGAATTCAGCTATATATCTAATCCTAGAGTGTCACTGACCCGGTGTTTTAGTCATTCTACGCATAAGGTGTAATTCAAGTTGAAAATACCAATGCCAGTTTGAAAAAACAACAACAAAAAAACTTAGTTTCTACATAAGTAGGAAAGCGCAAGCAAATATTACTACTAGCTTAAATATAAAGTGAACTACACATTTCATTTTCTGTTTCCATTATTAATTAGTAAATAATTTTAGTCTGCTATAGGATCATGGAACTATTTCTATAATTGTGAATAATGTTTTTCTTGAAGGTTATTTAACCCCTTTTATGTTTTAATTTTTACTGTGTGATTCTACCTCAAAAGTATTGTTGCGTATCTGCTCGTTTGTTAATTTCCGGTATAAATTCCTTCCGAGGAACTTCAGCGACACAGGTCCTTTCTTAATTAAAACTAGTTTGTTCTTTCTCGATACAACTTTGTAATACACAGAATTTCCACAGTCAATACGTTTGCAATCTCGATAACAAAACACACACTTTATATTACCGTCACTACCGTTCGTTTTACTCAATTATCTGTCTCTAAATCTATTTATCTCAGCAGTTGCGCTGGTTTTTTTCGCCAGGCTTATATACTAAAAAAGAGGGCGCCTCGAACAAACTCGGGCCTCCCCGATAATTCATTATCCTTCCAGAAACTCCAGCGCGCATGCTCCCAGCGTCACGCGACTTCCGCTGTCGTAACACTGCCCCTTCCTTAGTACTGTTTGTCCCGAACAATAGCCACTTACATTAAACCAATAGATAATTAACAATAACTTAATTAAATGTATATAATTTACAAACACAAAATTAAATTACAACAAAGTCTCCTAATTTTACCCATCCAGTAAAATCTCTATCGTAGGTGACTGAATGTCTTCTTAACTCCAAGATGTTCTCCTGTTAAACTATCATGGGATTGACGCAGCACAACTTCCCGTAATTTTCTCGGTATAACTGTTTGCCAGGTCGTCACTTTTCTATCTGCAGTTTCTCATCTCCGGACCAAAATGCCATCTTCAAGCTTCAACTGAACCCATTGTGCCCAATAGTTCTTTGTCACAGGGCTTAAGCTAGACACAACCTCCCAAGCTGGGCACAAACACTTGCTCGTAGAAAATCAATTATTGGCTTCAAATCTTGGTCTTTCTCCTGTTCTACTTTAATGTCTATACTTGGTTCCACTTCACCATCATCAACTCCTTCAGTCACTTTGACTTCAGCTTGATGGCACCTGGTTATTTTAACCTCTCTTTTGCAGCCATGTCTGCAGTCATTTTTGCAGGGTCTTCGGCTCAGTCCGTCGGCATTTCCATGAGATTTTCCTTCTCTGTAATCGATATCATAATTATACTGGTCTATCTTTCCGATCCAACATGCCAGTTGTCCCTATGGGGTTTTTAAAGATCTTAACCAGCGTAATGCAGCATGGTCTGTTCTGATGGTAATCCTGGCGCCATAGAGGTAAGGATGGAAATATGTCAGACTCTTTAATATAGCAAGGAGTTCCCTCCGTGTTACACAGTAGTTCCTCTCTAGTCTACTCAAGACTACTGAAGTAGACCACCACATGCTCATTTTCGCCCACTGTCGGAGACAACACTCCTCCAATTCCGACATTACTAGCATCACAATACAGTATGTACAGCAGTGAGGGATTTGGAAGCTTTAAAAGTGGAGCTGAGGCCAATTTTTCTTTCAATGTCTTGAAAGCCTTTTTTTGTCAAATCATTTAGTGGAGCAGCTATAATTGCAAAGTCCTTCACAAACTTCCGGTAATAGGTACACTGTCCCAAGAAACTTCTTAACTCTCCCACATTGTTTGCTGTTGGCCAATTACGCACTGCTTTCACCTTGTCAGGGATCAGTTCGCACACCATGCTCACTTACAATGTGACCTAAGTAAAGTACCTCTTTCTGGAATAAGTGGTGTTTCTTTGGATGGAGTTTGAGGTTTGCTGCTTTCAAATGCTTGAATACTTTCTCTAGCCGGGACATTTCCTCATCAAACGTTGTTGCAAACACAATGACATCATCCAGGTACACTAGGACTATCCTCCATTGTAGGCCTTACAGTACTCTTTCCATCAGCCTCTCAAGTGTTGCTGGAGCATTGCTAAGTCCGAATGGCATCACACAGTATTGCCAGAGACCTTGGCCATAACTAAATGCAGTCTAAGGTTTATCTGCTTCAGCCATTATTACTTGATGGAAACCTGACTTTAAGTCCAGAATTGAAAACCACCTG
>NW_013666752.1:139906-141785 GCF_000517525.1 Limulus polyphemus
CTCGTTCTTCTTGTTTCTTTTGCTCTTCTTGTAATGCTGCCATCAAATCTGCTAAGCCGTAGTTTGATTTGCCACCTCTCGTTTCCATCTTCTTTTTTTTTATCCCATTTCTGACACCAGTTTGTTAGTCTCTGGTCGTTTGTTAATTTTTCGTAGAAATTCTTTCCGAGAAACTTCAGCGATACAAATCTTTTCTTAAATAAAACTAGTTTATTCTTTCTCAATTCAACTTTGCAATATACTTAATTTCCACAACCCCTTTAACTTAAACACACGCTATAATTCACAACGAACGATTCACGCATTTTACTTATTACTGCGCTTGACTCAATTGTCCGTCTCTATCTCTGCCTGTCTGCAATTCAATTATTCCCCCGCTTTATTTGCCAGTCTTATATGTATACAAAATAGAGGGCGTCTCGAGCCTTCAGGAACCTTCTAGATACCCATTACGTGTTACCAGCGTCACGTGACTTCCGCTGTCGTAACACTACATTAACACTTTCAAGTGTATTTTTCAAAATTATTTGAAATGTTTACTGACTAATTTCATTGGTCAAGTGTGTAATGACAGAGTCTAAAATATGATGAACCTGCCGGAAACTAAACATCATATTTAATTCCTAAGCTATAATAAACATAGGAAACTTGATTAAAATATAATAACCTATAACAATGAAAAAAAAAGTAACGAGTCCCATGTCCATGCGACAAAGCGTGCACTGAAGAAACATAGAAACAGTTAAGACAAAGAATCGAAAGAACATCAAAACGATATAAGATTAGTAAGAATGCTTCCAAAAGTTTCAAGCATTCTCATGTCACTCAAAAGGATATAAACTGGAAACGATAGAACATTCCAGTACAACAAAAGGCCAGCAGAGTAAGGATTCACCAACTTGATTTCATCCCATTTGATAAGCATGAAAAATACAGTGCTAGATATCATGGTATTACAAAAATCTACAACCGAGGTAGAGAACTAGAGCTCAACAATAATACCTCATGTTACGACAGCGGAAGTCGCGTGACGTTGGCAGCTTGCGCGCTGGAGTTTCTGGAAGGATCATGAATTATCGGGGAGGCCCGAGTTTGTTCGAGGAGCTCTCTTTTTTAGTATATAAGCCTGGCGAGAAAAACCAGCGCGATTGCATAGATAGATAGATATGCAGATAGATCGAATATATAGATAATTGAGTGAAGCGAACAGTTGGCACAGTAAGTAAAGTGTGTGAATCACTGTGATTTATAGCGTGTGTTATAAATTGGAGATTCTGTGTATTACAAAGTTGTATCCAGGGGAAAATAAACTGGTTTAATTAAGAAAGGACTTGTATCGCTGAAGTTTCTCGGAAATAATTTATACCGGAAATTAACAAAGGAGCAGATACGTAACACTTATAACTGCAGCTCTTAGTAACTTGATGTCACACAATCAATACAAGAAACTGCAAATGATATCAAAAACTGAATCTCAACAATACATGAATATTTACATACTTTGTCTATTTTCACTTCTGAATAGTTTAGTGGTTTTCACGTCTATTGAGAAGGAGAGGAGACTGTTAATATTTCTCTTGGGCCTCACTGCCCCTAGGAGACCCATTAGAGGAGCAAAAAATGTGTACATTAACAGCATGATAGCTCTCGCTTGCCCTGTATATTGTTACGACAGCGGAAGTCAAGTGACCCTGGTAACACGTAATGAGTATCTAGAAGGTTCTTGAAGGCTCGAGTGTTTGCCAGCCGCCTTCTATTTTGTATATATAAGACCGGCAAGAAGTGACGGCATAGATAATTGCAAACAGGCAGAGATAAAGACAGACAATTGATTCAAGCGCGGTAGTGACCGTAAGAAAAGTGCGCGAATCGTTGTGAA
>NW_013666752.1:142746-167228 GCF_000517525.1 Limulus polyphemus
CGAGCAGAGACTTAACAATATTTATAAACATCGGGAAAAAGTCGAAAACTATTACTTTCTCATTTTTATCTATAATATTTATATACGGAGATTTAATTAATTGTACGTAAGATACTAAATGATAATAATCAAATTTATCTTACAACATATTTTAAATTATAATATTATTTACCACAAATTGACGTTTGTATTATTCAGATTATAAACACAAAGCAAAAAATGCGTAAAAATAATAAAATATATTACAATTTAGAAAATAACAATTTTAAAATTAGTTGCACAAGTTACCTTGAGTGAATTTTTTCAAATAAAATATATTTTCAGATGCATAACTACGAATAAAAAACTTTTAATATATAATCTAAAATTGTAAGGATAAAATTCGTTACTTGAAACCTAAATATCAACCAACACTCAACTTTTAAACCAGAAATTTGAAACTTTTATTGAATCTCATTTAAGAGCATGTTTGTTTGCGAATGTGAATATCTAAAACGAACTAAACTTATGAAAATCTGTTTCCAGTTTGTAGATGATTTGACGTCAACAAGTATGGACTTTTAAAATAGTAGTGGTCTGTATTTAGTTAAGTACAAAGCTACACAGTGGGCTATCTGTGCTCTGCCGACCACGAGTATCGAAACCCAGTTTCTAGCGGTGTAAGTCCGCAGACACACCGCTATGCCAATGAGGGGGTGGGGGCGAAATAATAGTGTAAGTAATGGTTGAAAATAATAAACAAATGTGGAGGTGACTTTAAAAAAATTTAGAAGTCGTCTCTTCAAGAAAGTGTTGATGTTTATGGTTGCTCTATGACACGGTGTATATGTGTTAGTAGGTGTATTGTTGAACTTTAAGTTCTTGTATCGGTTGTTGCTGGAACGATTACGAATACTAAAAGAGTCACGCGTTTTCTTGTACTTACAAATCGTCGAAGTTCTGCTTATAAAAATTAACTTACTGTACCCGTAAACAATGAATTTGTAGCTCATCATAAATTTGGTAAGGAGAGAAACACTTTAATTATGTCCGTCTGTATTTTTGCTTGATTTCGTGTTGAGGTCACGTGATTTTAGTGAGCAATTTGGTTTGGAATTGGAATTTTCAACCTGAACGTCACCCTATGGTCAGAAACTCGAGGATTTAGGTACAACTACTTCTAACTTTGAAGTGGTGAATAGAGGGAGGGATCAGTACCAATTGCCACCAGGGCTTTATTGATATCTTTGAATTGAAAAAAAAGGGTTGACTGTGATCTTTATAGCACGACCATAACTGAAAGTGTAGACAATGTTCGGCAGAATCAGTCTCGAACCCCGGTTTCGATCCGGAGCCGGATGTGTTAACCATTAGGCCATGATCAACCCTAATTCCCAGATATTGTCACTATTTAGAGCTACCGCTCAACAATTAACTATATATATATATTTATGGATTATGTTGTTTTCGAGAGCACAAATAGGCTTTGTTTGGTTTTACAGTAGACTACTCGTCTTTCATAAGTTTATAGAATTGGAACTTCTGCAAGTTCTTGTGTTGAACTTAACTACAGGGAGAGGTGAATTTAGTAGCGAAAACGTTGAACAGACCACCAAGTTTCATTTTTCTACGAGTCTGTAAGCTCTTTACAAATCGTACTCAATCCCAAAATTAACCCCGGGATCGATATACAAACGGATAGGTATCTAAATCAAAGTATGTATCGTTTAAATCTTGATTGAATTAAAGTTAAAATATGAAGTAATGCCGATTTGATTAAATTATCCTGCCTGTAAAGAGTATGCGTTTTTCTTTCAATAAAGTGTGTAAAATTACGTGCTCAATTGTAAATATGAAGTGCTAACTTTTACACACAATGGCTGCCACGCTCTGTGCAACAAGTGTATGAACATCTTATATTCTGTTTTTAATTTGTGAAATGTCTTGTAAGTTAAAGTAAACCATCTCATCCAGAAAAGCACTGTTTTACCGTAAAATATTTCATGACTGTTGCATTTTGATTCCATCATTATATATACATACATATATGTCAACTATTACACGTCAAGTTCTCCCGACTCGTGGAATTTAACCCCGACAACACATGCGACGGCTCGTGCAAACTATAGCGCATGCGTTTAGTCTGAAAGCCAAAGTGATATATATACCACACAATGAACAAGCGAACTCTACCGCGAGACATAAGCCGTGTGCTACTGAGTCTGTGAGTAAACTGTGGATCATTCTCGGTATGTCTCATTTTTCGTGATATGGGTGCGGTCAGGCAAATACGTTTGGGAAAAATCACGTGTGATGACATATTCAGGAAGCTGAAAACCATGTGCTTTCCCATGTACGTCGGGCGTGTTTAAATATAATCTTAAACTGAAGCATTTCGTATATCCTTCTAATATCCGGTTTCATAAAATTTAGTAAGTCAAACTTTACTTTAATAGGGTATATGAACATAAACAAGAGGGAATCCTCAATAGCCGCGGCTGAAATTAGATCTCAAATCGGTCAAGATATGGAGCTAAAAGTTCGTACTTGAAAAAAAACAAAAAAACTCGAAGCCATTCTAGGAGTCGCTGTGCCGCAGCTAAAAACGTAAAGAGAAATATGTTGACATTTGTAATGATACATATTGTTACGACAGCGGAAGTCACGCGACGCTGGGAGCATGCACACTGGAGTTTCTAGGAGGATCGTGACTTTTCCGGGCAATTGTAGTCTGTTCCAGGCGCCCTCTTTTTTTAGTATATAAGCCCGGCAAATAAAGCGGAGATATAATTGCAGATAGACAGATATAGAGACAGATAATTGAGTCAAGCGAGCGGTAGTGACGGTAATATAAAGTGTGTGTTTTGTTATCGAGATTGCAAACGTATTAATTGTGGAAATTCTGTGTATTATAAAGTTGTATCGAGAAAGAATAAACTAGTTTTAATTAAGAAAAGACTTTTATCGCTGAAATTTCTTGGAAAGAACTTCTACGGGAAATTAACAAACAAGCAGATACGTAACATTAGTTTTAATTATCATTTCATTCCAGCAGAGGGTTGCACACTTCCTTCGGCAATAAGGAAAAATGTAGTTAAATATAATAAAACAGCGTTTTCACGAACTTAGTTTTTACATATAACCTGCCATAATGATATGTTAAAAATAAATCCGAGTCTCTTTCCTATCTCGCATACTTCGAACTGTTATTTGTATTTCTATGTACCGTTGTAATTATAAAAGAAAAAACCATTTGTTTAATTTATCATACAATTTCATTCGAAAATTTAACGTGCAGGTGTCATTTGATTCAGTAACAAAACGTACTATTTTCCTGTACCAACACGAAAGATGATATGCCCACACATATTGAATAAAAGAGTCTTCTCTCAACAATTACCTGGTATTTTGTCTTTGAGCATTTTCCTTTTCATATTATGTATCAAAAGATCTATCTATTGAAATAATTGCAGTAATAACTTTTAGCTCCACAATTCTGTAATAATAATGGCGTAATTAACTTTCATGCAATCTTTAGAAAGAAAAAATGACGTATAAACATTGCTGCTGAGCTTTTGTTGTGAATTTAACGTTTATCTTAGCAATAGATGTCGCTACTCATCGTCAAGCTTGCTCACGAGTATTATTTTGTACTTGCATTAATTTTTTATTTATTGCAACTCTTTACGTTTCTATCTCTCTCTGTTTTACATGTGTTAAACTATATTGTTACTTTAAAATGAAATCATATAAAAAAACTACTCTATATATTGAACAGACGTTAAAATTATTGATTAAAATGGTGACTTAATTGTTTATTAACCCACCCTAATTTCATCGATTCAACAAATGTCCCATATCTACGCATTTGAGCACATAACATTTTTTGGATAGAATAAATATTAAATTAATAATATTTCAGTTTTTAAAAATTCAGTTTTAAGATAGAACTCAAATTTAAAATATTTGAATTGAAAATGCAAATATTGAAACTTGTGCTTTATTTTGTAACAGATACATTATCCATAAAATTCGTAGAAGAACCGCTATTTTTGTGTGAATGTTCAGAATGTTGTAGGTAACATTAAAAAGTTAGAGAATCATCCTGAAACCTTGTGTGATATTTAACTCTACTCAACAAGCAGAAACAAATTCTGCATGCTACTATCAGGATAAGAACGTACAAAATATATGACAAAAGAAATAAGTTGATGATTAAAAGTTTCGTAATGAATTTAATTTAGTTTTCCAGTGTTTCAGTATATCTAAAGTTTATTTTATTATTTAAAATATACCCCAATGGGTCGGCGATATTCTTCTGGACTTACAATGCTAAAATTCTAGTTCGAAACTGCTAGATCTTCCAAAAAATGGATGTAAAAATCTCTTTGTTTGTAATTAAGCACAAAGCAACACGATAGGCTATCTGTGCTCTGCTCACCACGGGTATCGAAACCCGGATTCTGGCGTTCTAAGTCCGCAGACATACCGCTGTGCCACTAGGAGGCGTATAAATCGAAACTTTTGTTGTATTTTATCTTGATTTCGCTTAGTAAGATATATGGACTTATGTCGCGTTATCTCATTAAATATAATAATTGTTCAGTTGTTACTATGTGGGTATATGTAACTATGCATTGGTTGAGCGTTATCATTTTAAAAACATATTCTAACTATAACTTTCACTTCACCAAAACGCTCATTTCGAAACAGATGAAAATACAAATAAAAACAAATTTAGAATATTAGCTGAATGAAGAATTAGTCTTAAATGGGAAAAAAATCATTACGATACCAATCTTAGTAGCATTTGGAATTTATTATAGGTATGCCTTAGAGAATGTAAATAGAGTATAAGAGCAAACTCATTTCTCTCTCTCTCTCTTTTTCGCGGGGCTACCATGATTTTACATACGTTATATTTGGATACTCGTGAAACTTGAAATAAAGTTCTTCGTAGGTTAAAAGTTTTAATACTATAGTTATTTTGTTTCGTTCTACGGAGTTACAGCGTTAAAATCCAGAGCTCGATTCCCCGCGGTGGACTGAGTAAAGATACCACATTGTGTAGCTTTGCACCAATAAAAATCTATAATAATGCATTAAACTATTGTATCGTTCGCGGTTACTTTCTCCAAAGCCAATAGTGTAATCTACAGTCAACATGGATTTCGTATAGCAGCTGTACCTGAATATATCTCGCGTATTGAACCGTTTATATTTTTGCATTTTTTTTTGGTTAAATTTTATTAAAATGTAGGCGTTTTTTGGGCACTTTTTCTTTCTGATTTTCTTCTAGAAATACTGAGTTAGTCTCTAAACAAACACATAGTTATGTCTTAGTGTTAGAGGAAATTAAGAATCACATTAAACAGTAGAAGAAAAAATATATTAACAAGCTGCTTGATAAGTCTACTTTAAATATGAACTTAGGGAAGTATTGCCATCTAGTGAGGAAAATATTGACTACATCTCTGTCATTAAATTTAAGTAATGGAAGGTGCGCCTTTTTAAAATTGTTTAGGTTGTCAACTTTCTTTAGTTGTTATCTATATATTTATTTATTTTTTGTCAAAATATTTTCTCCAGTTTGTCTGCTTCTCTAACGTACTTAACAAGGTTTTAAAGAAAGAATAATTATTTAATTAATTAAATACTTAAGATTGTAGAAGTATGCAGTAGTAGAAATAATTATGGAAAAGGTTGGGAAAAAGGATACAAAATGCAAGTACTACAAGAATGCTAACTCTTTATCATATGAAAATGAACTTCACCAAAGTACAGTCACGTGTAAATAGCTTACAATACAATTGGTTGTCATCCAACCAATCGGAAAGTGCCATATCACTATAAAACTTCAGGCAGTCATACTATTCCCAGTAATAGTAATGGTGTGAATCCAGCCATGACTCCCACGGCTGAAATGTCACATGACAAGCGTGTATAGGTCAAATTTTTGGCTGGTCAAAAATACTTCATGTAAAAAACAATTACGGCAAGGCTCCATCTTTCAGAAGGAACTGCATGCAATTATGTTATAACTTCCATGATAAGATTTTATAAAAATCAACAATAACAATTAATAATAAATAGTCTTAATTATGACGATTCTGAAAAAGGTACGTGAAACTGGCATTTTTAATAAATAAAGTATCTCTGGGTATTTTTTTTTACCAGATAGACAACACTCCAATACATATATTACCAATGATTTCACTGTAAATACAGGTGTAAACAGTAAAATACACATTAGTGCGATATAGTCTCAATGGATTTGTAGCTGCTCAAAAACTGCTGTTGCGAAGTGGTATAATCAAACCAAAAGGTTGAACTAGGGATGGAACCACAAAGAGTAGATTGGAAAAATTGTGTTATTTACAGATAAATCCAAGTTTGATTTGTTCAACAATGATCAATGACTGGATGTTCGATGGTGAAGAAAAGAACGGTATTATAGTCAGCAAAACATGGTGTAGAACAACTGTAAGTTTGGAACAGCATCTCGCTTACAAAGTTGGTGAACTACACAAAATCTATGGCACCCTTTTGATGACTGGTACAGGAAGATCCATCATGTCATTCCCTCAGAAACACTATGCATTGGATAGTGATTCATCTTCCAAGAAGACGATGATCTCAAGTGTACCGCAAATGTGGTGAAACGATATCTTGACGGTAAAGAGACCGATGGAACACTCACAACCATAGCTTGGCTTGCACATAGTCTCGATATGAAAATTCTTGAGGCTGTATGGATTTATATTAAAATAAAAGACCAAAAGGCAACCAAACAACTTGGCTGATTTTTGGGGAATAAAACAAGATATTCTTACAAATGGCTGTCAGTGTGTGTCCGCTTAAAATAGGCGAACCGCTGGACCGATTGTTATCAAACATGGCATGTGCCCTTAGGGCTCAGGGGGGGGGGGTGACATAGAGGGGTTACCATTCGGGTTTGATCCCCCCGCTATGTCACTCCCTGGGGTCCCTATGTCTTCCCCGTACTCTGCGGAGGAATGCCAGCTAGTTACGAATATTTGAGATTAAAAATGAATAAAGGAAAAGTCGTATGTAAGATACTTACTTAACAAATTATAAGAGTGTCATGTAAAATATGTAAAAGGTAATTAGTGAGTATTAAAAAAGGATTAACTAGCTTGATAAGATCAAATAAAGATAAAGAATAACTTATATAAAGATTTAATATTGACTTTTATGTCCGACTTAAAACCCTACCTTGCAATTGCAGAATCGTATATTACGTTGTTTATATAAATTAATATATTATCTCTCGTGCCTAAAATATACTGTTAAACTTTTATAATTAAAACTTTATTATTATTACTATCTACATACGTAACTTAAACAACTTCAAGTTCGTTGTTCTGAAACTATGACACAAGAATATTTTTTCTTTATGTTGACTCAGAAACAAGACCTTGTTCTGCATCTTATATTTCGATTCTGCTGTAATAAGAATGAGTCAGAAACTATAATAGAAGAACTGAAGTATTTAAATACTAAGTGTGCGGAAACTTTAATATTCCTTTGTGTGTATATATATCTATTATATGATCAAAAAACAAATATGGTTCTGCCTCGTTAGTTATTACAACCATTTCTGTTTGAAATTAATAACACATTTATATAAATAGTACAGCATCCGCTTATTTAAGACTAACGAATGGCTCAGGTCTGTCACTCGTCTTTTAAAGAAAGAGACATTGAGCTGATAAACATCAATATGTTTATTGAAGCTTTTATGTAGAAAATGTTCCTTTTAAAAACTAGTTCTCATCACTGTATAATTTCTGTTATTTTTACATTTAGTTTCAGTAATGAGGAATTCAATGCAGTATCATTTTTGTTGTTATTTTGATTAAGCATTCATGTGACAATATAGTTTTTTTGTTCTTTTTTGGTCCTGAAGTTTGAGTGAAATGTACAGTGAGGTAAAGTTACCTTAATTTGAGATATATTTTATAGTATCGGTGCTTTATAAAAACTTTTAACTTGATTAAATATATGTTTGCTTATGCTTGATTAAAAAACAAAGTAATATTCCGTTATGTGTTCTAATCATAGTTTTATTACCAGGAGCCAGACAAGTTCCATAGATTTGTGACGTTTGGAAATGTTCCAGAAATCCTAGAATAGAAAACACAGACCCTGGAATCGTATAGTCAAGCCGATGGCGTCAACTTGCAACTTAAAATGATTGGTTGTTATGTAAAACAGGAAGCAACCATTTCAAGTAAAAGGGTTTGAACAGTAAAAACGGCAGCTGAGAATGTTGTGTAATCAGAAGGTTTGAATAATGAAAGTTGTTCTTAACTCTTCGAATGTCGGAATGAACACAACTAGCAAATAACCATTCAGCACTACATAATATACTCAATACGTACCTTAAGTTTCGGATATAGTAATTAGTTGTGTTACAAATAAAAACTAGCAAGCCAGAGAAAACAAAACAGAAAACGATGACGCAGTAGCAGAACCAATTACTGAAAACTATTTTAAATCTTCGAGAAATTATAGTGATAGTTTTCGTTTACAGAAATGAACACTCTGTGTCACGGTATTCTATATCAAGCCGTGGTTTATATGGATTTATTTCTATACACTCTGTGTATGTAAGCCGATGCAATAAAAAACAAAGCATAAAAATTGAAATCCTTATCGTGTAGAGAGCTGCATAAAGCAGCAAATTGTTTTTATATTGATAGTTAGATAGAGACATAAATATATATATAGATAGATACATACATACATACATATGTTGCTGTTTGTCTGTTTGTAGTTAAGCACTGAGCTACACAATGGGCTATCTGTGCTGTGACCACCAATGGTATCGAAACCCGGTTTGTAGTGTTATAAGCCTTCAGACTTACTGCTTTGCCACTGGGGGACATATATGTTGCTGTCTTTACCTTTTTGAAGTTTAATATTACACCTCTTCTAGGACACTTCGGATTAATCAGATTGTTTCATAGACGTAAAAAAACAACAACTACGAAACTAACACAACTGTTATCTAATCAGTCGTTTCTAATCTTAAAGAAACTATCGTAAAACACTCGTTTCTAATCTTTAAAAATATTATCGTAAAACACTCGTTTCTAATTTTTAAAAATACAATCGTAAAACACTCGTACAGCTATGAGGACACCGAGGTCGTATCCTTGGTTGGATTTCTGGCTTCCTTCACTAACTCATATACACACAATTGTATAATTGGAAGTTATAGGTTGAGATCCGAGTTTGACCTCGGTAGAATATTGGCTCGCCCTTCAGTATCACAGCGGTATGTCTGCGGAGTTACAACACCAAAAACAGAGTTTCGATACCCGTGGTGGGCAGAGCACAGAAAGACCTTTATGCAGCTTTATGCTTAACTACAAACAAGCACAGTATTGCCTCTGATTACGGTGTTGATTTGGAAAAAGTTAAAAGTCTGTTTAATGCCCAACATTTGCTATACTGTTGTTTAGCGGCACGTGAAATTAATACTTTTCAGAATTTTTTAAACATGACTGTGTTGTTTGTATTAAAGTTATTTGTTAGGTGATTTTTGTAATTAGTGTTTGGAACGTTTATTCGATAGGCTTAGTTTATGTTGTCATTATATTAAGTAGAAATAATGCAAACATTAAGACTTTCTTTTTGAAATATTAGAAATGAAAATGTCATAAAGAATGTTTTTTGAAGAGGAATCTTATGGCAACTTCAAGTGGCTATGTAAATCAGGTTATAGATAGAGGATTAAGGTAGCAGTAAATGTATTTGTTTGGTGTTAATTCACAATGCGTTATTTGTGCTCTGCCCTCTGCGGGTATCTAAACCCGTTTTTTTAGCGTTAAAAGCGTTAACATTTTTTTCCCGAAGTTTCTCAGATAATTCATCGGACACATGGAGTGCAACAAACAATAGCTCTCCATCCACTCTACCACCAAACAGCAGGCAGCTGTTTTTGTTTTGATAGAGTTTATATATAAATATCAATTTCGTATTCGAATATATCTACAAATGTATATTGCTTTTTTATTCCATGAGTCTCAGTTTTTGAATCAAACTGCCCCGGGTCCGGGGCAGGTTAAGCCAATTTGCTCGTATTTTTACTAAGCAAATTATATGTAATAAAACTGATGATAATATTATAAATTTAAGGTAGTAATCAACCAACATGTTAACGTATAATACTGTGCAGGTACTCTTTGCTTATCTAAATTAGGGACAATTTTGCGCGAAATTAAAAAACAAAACAAAAAAAAAACAACGCACCAAAATGTTATCGTCGTATATAGTTAGTGGTACAAATCTGAGACAATGCGTATAACACTTTAGACTCTAAAGATCACAGGTTATACATATACTTAATTACAATGTTATCTATTTCGCTGAAAAGTTGTGTACTTCAGGAGGTAATTTAAGCATATTTTTTTTTTTTTTTTTACTCGTGTACATGAAAAATGATAGCAGGCTCACTCACTCGTGTGGTCACACGTCTTCGTTAGTATTGTTTTGGTATCTAGCTGGTGTAGGCGGGTCTAAGTTTTGCAGTTATCAGCGACCTCGTTTTCGTAATATAACGTATCAATAAAACCCACGTACATTTTGTTGGAGAAAGTTATTTTATTTAAGATAATATCAGTACATTAATATAAAACATTTAAAGAGCTTTATTAATGAGTAAGTAGGAAAATGATATAACAGCTTGATCACGCCTTGCTAACACATAGTAGGCAGTTGTAATTTCAATGTTCCATTGATAACTCGGGGATAGTAGACCTCAAATGCCGCTGAGAAAGCCGTAAGTTACGACTAGCAATTACTTATTTTCATTATCTAAATATATATCAGAAGGTATTATATTTTCTCTGTCATTGGAAATAACAGCTTTTTCGAGTACAAACTGGAAGAATATATAAAAATGCTACAGTAATTTGCATAATACGTTATTTATTATGCATACACACTTCTAAATATAAAAAAGCCATTTATTTTAAGTTAAAACACAAATCATATGATTGAGCGAATGATATGGTATGCATAATTTACTTTGAAAGTTATTTCTAATATTTTTCATTTCTATATCAATTTATATTTTTACATCACCATATTCCACGTTGAAGAAAGTTTCATAAAAGCAGACGATGATCTCAAACCCTTTTATAGTGTGCATAGGGATAACGTCCGGTTTATACTATGATATTGTCGTTTATAACATATAGTTCCTTCAATTCGGAGAGTTTAATTAACCACAGTTTAGTTGACATTTTTATTCGTATAATCCAATGTTTCATTAATCGGTTTTTTAATGAAATTTATATATAAGAAACGTACCAATTCTTGTTTTTAAGGTAAACAATTCAAGTAATCAATGGGTGGGGCTGAGCTATAATATTATTGCGCAAGAAGGAGGGGCAGCTGTGAAACCAAACAAGTTTCTTGGGTGACCTGGACCATCTCTTGATAGATACAAAGTTCGGTTTTCGATTAGGTAAGATTATTTATTATTATTTTTCACCCATATATAGTTTTGGTTATTTACGAAATTTTGATAGTTTTCATACCATGAGTCTAGTAGTAGTAATTAGGTTACGTTCTCCCTGTTTTTATAACTTGCAGTGTTAGAGGTAGAATTACTGTGTTCATGACGCTAAGCCTAAACTGTGACTGAAAATATTAAGAATCGGTAAGCGTAGCCAACTGCTGATTAAATTTCGCCGTATTCTAACAGAATAATTATAATTTAGAGGTTTTAGTTGTATTTCAAAATGATATACGACATTATTTATTTAGATCATTAAATAGGATACGCTTCATTTTTTATCTGAAATGAATAATAGTAATATTAATCCAGTACACTAATTTTATTTTTGACAAGTTTAGTTTAGCCCTACAATTTACAATACAAAATACAATTTAATGTATGCACGGAAAAAAGTGCACCAGCATTTCCCAACATAATGAGTTACTCCTGATATTCAAAAGCATGCGAGATCAACATAAAGTTTGTGTCAGAAAAGAAACCCAATACCCAAAGTGGTTTTGAAAAAGTAGACTTTCCTTCATCAGAGGTTTGTTTAACTTTGATGAAGAACAGTCTTAATCAAGACAACACTATGACAAATACCATCGTCCATTCTCCAGAGATTCTTCCTGTTATTCTTAAAGATGCACTTAATATACGAGTGGGGTACAAGGCAAGCATCCTCACCAAGGTAAAGCACAAAAGCTTATATTAGGCTTTTATATTGATTGAGCATCTTTTGTGAAATCTTAACATTATAGGCAGCTTTCCAAGTTAAACCTGAAGCAAAAACTTTATCATGTTCTTCTCATATCATATTCAATTTTCCCAGAAAGTCAAAAACAAATGATACTTGTTTAGTACTAGCAAAATACAGTAAAAGACCCAAAAAACCGTTTTTAAACAACAGTATTCTTTATTTTTTGAGGGATGTGTGATTGAACTTTTTTTGCTCTAATTGAAGAAGTATCTAAAATATATTGAAGTTTAAACTATTGTAAATTTAAAGTAGTAAACTTTACTGTCCCTTCTGCTACTAGAACATTAATAATCTATAGTGAAACTACACATTGTTTGAAAAGTGTGTTAGTTCTGGTTTTGAATCACAATTTGATTCAAGAAATATTTTATTAATTAAACTAATACAGTGTAAAAACTACTAAATGGAATTATCAAAATTTACAGTGGTCAGTGCAAAATATTGAAGTACACATTAGAACTTAGAAGTGGAAAGTTGAATTGTAAGATTACCTACCTATACTTTTTTCTTGACCTTTCTTTAAGCAATAGACATGTATATGAAAAAATTAGATACATCAGATACCTATCTTTTATGGTCAAGTGTTACAGCAATCCACTAAGTTCAGTCATAACTGACCCCTCAACTTAGGCAAAATAAGGTGTTTGGGTCATTAAATATTCTAATTATATATATCAGGAGTTTTATTTTTCTATGAAATCTTAATCTTTGAAGATATTCACAGAAAAAGTTAAGAAATTAAAAGGAAAAGTAAATATATTTTCTTCTTATGCCACAACTTTTTCAGTGGCATTGCCATATGCTGTCATTAATTTCAAGGACAGCTGTAGTATAACATATGGACAAAAAGAAACCATTTGAGCCTTCAAGACTCCTGGAATATCCGCTCTTGAGAAAAGTAAAAATTTTAAATAATTGTTTCTCTCTTAAACTCCTGTAAAATTTTAGCCTTCAAAAGCAACTCATTCCATAAGTCAGTCACCTGTTAGAAAAATAAGTCTTAAGTGAAAACAAGTTGTTGTTTTTTTCCTCAAATATTAAGTTTTTGAATGTGTTTCCTGTTATCCCATTGTTTTAAAAAACAGCACAAAGAAAGTAGAGGCCATTATCCTATTGATCCATTAAAAAATATTGTGGATTAAAATCACCTGTTATCCTTCTTCTCTTAAGAGGTAATGGGTTAAGAGATATTAATCTGTCCCTAAAAGATAACCATTCCACCCCCAAAATCATCTTAGTTGTCCTGCTCTGAACCATTTTCAATAACTTAATATCCTTAGATAAAAAGACAAAAGCTGACCACAGTGTTCCAAGTGAGGGCTAAATGGTGATTTGTATAGAAATAATTACCTATTTTGACTTGTAACTAGTATGACTATTGATGCACCCTAAAATTCTGTTAGCTTTATTACTAACAATATAGCACTACCTTGATGGCTTGAGTGATTTATCCACCACTTACCCAAGATCATTTTTCTTTAATCATTCTATTGAGTGGATTCCCATCTATACTAAACATGTGATCCTGATTATAATTCAGGTGCAATACCTTGCACTTACTGTACTTCTCATTGGCTAGATATTTGCCTACTTTACCAGTTGATTGAAATCATTGTGTTTGTAGTTCATTAAAATCCTCTGTGTAGCTAAAAATACTAAAGAGTTTTTGATATATACCCTTCTCTCCTATATGTATAAAGGCTGAAAAAGTGACGAGTTTTACATTTAACAAAAGTGATTATTCATGTGTCATTATTTCTATTAAAACAGAGGATATAAAGCCACAGCAGACTAAGTCATGACCACAGATATTGCAGTGGGGATTCGATGGGATCCCTTAATGCAGCAGGACATGGAGGATTTTGAGTATGATGGAGGAAATAGCTCTTCACGACTTTTTGAAAGATCACGAATTAAAGCACTTGCTGGTATGTTTATGTAAACTTTTTAACTAGTTTGAAAAATTTAATTTCTTATGCAGAATAATAGTTTTATTTCTTGAAATTAACAAATACAAAACAACATTATAAGTTTCTCAGTTGTCAGAACTTGTCAGTTTGTAGAACCCACTTTGATTAAAAGTGCCAACCATAACTCGTTTTTCGACCTGGCTCTTTGGCAAGGATTTTTTGCATCTTCCACAATCGGCCTGAATAAGGCAGCCTTATCGACTACCATTTGATACATGCGACAAAAAACAAATTCTTTGAGTTCCTAGCACTTTCCGGATTCCTCAAGTCGCTTTGGGTCCTTTGTCCAAACGACCATTCCAGTTACCTAACTGGTTTACTAAGGTTACATTACCTGCTATTTCTTAACACCTGTTTGTGACCTTAGTCTCATATGCCATGTTTCACCTTTACCTGAAGGTTTAATTTTCATTGCGGCTGACCTACAGACATCGCCAGTTGGAGTGGTTTGTGCTGATTGTCCACAGGACACTTTATCATTCTACCTATGTCCTCAGACTGGGTCTTCTTACCTAAGAAGACTGGATGAGTTTTGTTTTGTCACGTTGAGTAAGACATACAATATCCCGTCATTCCGAGCCTGTGGTGTTGTCTTTCAGACTTTTTTTAGGTTGAGGAGAAGGTTTGCCCACTTTGGTGTTGCTTACCTTCTCGTCTTGATTCCAGTGGCTCAGAATGCATCACACTATGGGTACAGGTTGGGATCCACTTATAAGTATATATATATTGCAGTCCAATTGTCCTAGCCACCAACATGGGATATAGGGACCATGGCCCTATAATTCCAACCCTGAGCAGTGGAACCTTGATTATCTGGTTGGGGCCTGGCTAGTAGTGATGATAAATCATGTAAAATTCCACCCACACTACATGAATTAAGTTCCAGGTAAAGAGCATATCTGTTCTGGATGTAGTTTGGTTCCCTTACTAGGGTACCAATCTTCTATTGACACACCCATGATTTTTGCAGATGCTTTTTGTATGGATGATACCCTCACTGGCCCCTCTACCTTCTCAATGTGGGATTCTAGCTGTGAGTTGAGGTAAGCATGTTTTGGAAGTTAACATGTTCTTAAATCAAAAATGTATTGCCTCCTCTCACGCTCCTGCCCTTCCTCCCCATTTAGAGCCAGTGTTAGAACTGCGGATTGGTTCAGTCTATAAAAGTGATAACATTATCTGAATGAGGTGCTTATATACAGTACCAGGATAGAGGGCAGATTGACGAAGGTGGAGAATGAGACAAATATCAGCAAGGGCAATTAAGTAGGGTATAAAAGACTGGAGCAAGCAAGAAAAATCAGACGAATGCCTAGATGGGCAAAGGAAGAAACCTTTGCTGTCGAGTAATAGCTGTAGTGTAAGTGGAGGTAAGTATTGTTGAAAATACATTTTAATTTAAGAAAATGTTTAGTTTTGCTTATCCTGCCAAAAGCCTGCTATCAACAAGACAGTACTGCTTACCATAAGGTTTCTAGAAATATGTACTTTTTTGATATGTTTGTTTTTAAATTCTGACTCAGTATGCATTAATTTCATATAGATGCAATCTGCTTTTCATACTCATATGCAGAGAACAGATCATAGTATATCATGTTGATCAAGTGATACATTGTCTTATAAAAGTGAATCGTTATTTTGGACATGACCTGAGAAGAACTGTGGTGTCTGTATGCTGAAGGTGAAACCTGATGTCATAGTGATGAATACATGTTCAAATAATACTGATTTATCAGAGACAACCAATGTCTGCTTGGGATGTCATGCACTATGAAAGAGACTGGCCATGAAACTCTTTTAACTTCTTGATGTTTGAAATTCACCCAAGCATCCCTGCACATGACATTGAAAAATTTCTTCATAGTGTAGTTTTATAAAGATTGTTCATAATATAAGTTAAATATACATTTAATACATGGCAAAATGTATGTCATAACTTGTGTATGATTAATGACTGTACTTTAAAACATGACTGACTGACTTCACATGTATGGTGAACATACTTGTGTTGAAATTTTGGTACTCTAAAGTATAATGAAGTGCTAAACTTTTTATTTAATTTTTGCCATTGCAGTATTTGTCAATACTAGTATTACTTAAAAGGAAAGTATTAATTTAAAAAATAACAATATTTTAAAATTTTATATAAACTGTATTTTTGTCAGAATTTTTATACTCAAATGAGGCATATGTCTTGTAGGTGAAAGAGAAAGTGTTCAGAAAAAAACCTTCTGCAAGTGGGTTAACTCACATTTAATACGAGCCAACTGCAAGATTATTGACTTATATACGGACATGAGGGATGGAAAGTTGTTGATGAAACTATTGGAAATTCTTTCAGGAGAACGTCTAGTGAGTTCAAAAGTTGTCTTAAGCTAAAGGTTATGAATATATATTCTGTTACCTTTTATAAAAATTTTGTAAGTGTTAAATATTTCAAAAGTTAATTTTATTTAATTTCTTATTTTGTTGTTGTGCCCAAATACCAGACATCTTGGGTTTTATAAGATTTAGTTTACCAGTCTTCAAGGAAAGTTTGCATCTCTTTAAGGGGATGCAAATGTCTTGCACAACACAGTATATGTATCAAACAACCACAATACTATCAGGGTAAGATAACAAATTAAACACTTATCAATACAAATTGTACAAATTTCAAAAATTACCTAATAAATAAATTTGTATTTATTCATGACTTTATAATTTAATATCTCAGTCTTAAACTTTAATATTCAAAGAAGCAATATTGTTAATTTCATATAACTCAAAATAAAAATAACAACATTAGTAACAAATAAGGAAAAAATGAACCAGAGAAGAAAAAACTTAATTCTTAAGGTTATTCAAAAGAATAATGTTAAACACTTCTCCAGAATATTGCAAATAATGATCAAGCACGTATCTGCAGTAATCTTTCTTTTAATAATTAAAAATTTATCTTGTTTATTTTTAGTCTAACTTCTTGCTTGAAAGTTGATGTTAATGGACTGCATCTGTTTAAGAAGATATGGACATTTCAAACTGTTAGTGAAGATCTTCATGAAATGGAGATATAATTTGAAACATTGTCCAAAAGTTCATAGCCTGATACAGTCATTTAAAGACACCTTTCAAGTAGTTTAACTATACTCAACAAACTCACTTAACTTCATATAATAGGTTTTTTATTTCCTTCCCAGGTTACGAGATTGTGTATCACATGACTAACAAGTTAACATTTGTTTTACTTAATCGTAAATTAAATTAGTATTGATACATCACCGCTAAGGGAACCTCATGTTAGTTTCTTAATATAAAAATAACTCTACAGAAATGTTATTTATCTCTACTGTACTAAGAGCTATTGCCTCACATGCAACTGCTATGGAATTTCCTACGCATGCCTCAAGCCTTGAACAAGCTCCTGATCCTACACGCTTACATATATTACGCCAGACTATGATGTAATAGTTGTAATGCTGCAGTCATCCATAACTAGGATGGTGACACAAACTCCATGTGTGCAGTAATTCCTGTGAGCACAAGCACTTGATCATAAGCTAATTTTTTCTTTCGCACTGATCATGTTTAGAAGTGTAGTGCCAAAGTGAATTTATAGTTTTCAGTCACTTTGATTGACTGCTTTTATTATTTATTTTTGTTACCTCTGTTTGTGTGGCAATTTAGTTCCATCCACCTGATTTCAGTTTTGTCTTTTCTGTAGTCATCATTTTTCTTCTTTCTACTGCATATATAAAAAAAAATGGTTGTGGAATTGTCAGTTTACTACAAATTCTCAAATCCTTGTTGCTTTCACATTTTGAGGCTCAGATGTACCTCTTTAGGAATCTTCTACACCTTTGTCAATGAGGACTGGAGGCACATTATCAGTTCATGATTTTACAGCTTTTAGCATCAGGTTGTTCTGCCTACTTCTTCTGTTATAGTCTCTCATCATTCTGTTTCATTGCTTTCTGCGGAGCCTGATTCACCTGTGAATGATTTTGACCAGCTTTTTCCACCTCATACCTTTGCTTCTGGTTTTTTTCTACCTGTTGAGGACCAGGTACCTCCTCCATCTTTATTTGCTATGCTCATTACTCAGTTATGTGACATTATATTACTTTTACCAGTAAATCCTGATGACTCTTAGGTTATGTACTTCATGATCCTACATCTCCTGATTTTCTCTCCCTCTCTATACATGGACATTTCTGCCCATGCTAATGCCTTTATATATCAACTTCTCGTTGATCAGTATTTTCCTTGTCCTTCTTGTCTTCATGACTCCTTTTCTACAGTCTATGGTCGTGACCATTCTGTATTTCTTGAACCCAGTCTCTTGAGTCCCTTCTATCTACTTGGGGTGCTCCTAGTTTTCCTCCTTTGTCTCTTTATTTTCAGCAATATATTTTTGTCTTACCTTTTCTGAACTCCTTTACCACATCTCTACCTGTCACCTCCTCACCGAAACTCTCCCTTGTGACCCTAATAGTTTTTAGGGGACACCCATTCATATTTCTTTGCCACCTTGGATTATGTTTCTTAATCTACTGTTTATATTTTGATCTGGTTTCTTTCCTTTTAGGTTCTTAGCAGGGATGCTTTCCTTTCAGGTGTCTGCCTCCATTCCTCCTATCTTCGTGATCTTTATCTTGCTTCTTTTCTTACAGGCAATCTTTGGCCAGTTGCTGATTCTTAGAATCCTGGGCTGAGACTTTGTCAATAATCTATCATTGTTTCCTTGCTTTCCCAACTCAGTAGACCTTGGGTTTCTCAGTCTGCTACCCATTCCTGGGAGTTGCATCAAGCTACCCCCCTCTCCTGTTCCTTGTCCAGTTGCTTCTGTTCACAATTCCTTCCCACAGAGCAGTCTGTCACAGCTCTTGGCAGTGACTCTACTTTGGAGATGATTCTGGGATCTGGGTCCATTATTTTCCACCTCTCCCACTTTGCCCACCTATAGTTGTCCTTCAGCAACAACCCTTTGGTTGTGCAAATTTTCTCATGGTCTACCCCTCTACTTTCATACCTTACTTCTCTTTATTGTTTCCTTTATCTTCTCTTCTATCCTTTTCCCTCTGATCCTCTGCATTTTCAACATCTCTAGGATGCAGCAGCCTCTTTCTTTGGTGGTAGAATCAATAGAACTTGTCTTCTGCTCCACTTAGAGGTTTTATTCCTGACTCTTTGCCATCCTAAGAAGATAAAACTATGACACTGTTTCACCTCTGAATCACTTTCTTGTCATTCCTTGATTATGGAGAGATAGTTTTTTCACTCTGCATTGGGCCCTCTTTGAGGCTGAGGATGACCAAGGTCAACATGTTGGATGTCTTCCTTCACACTCCCACTTGTCCTATGTTCCATCATTTCCTCCAGTTTGACCTATGGACAACTATTTCAGTTTTGTGCCTTTCCTTTCTTCCTAATCATGGACCCTTACATTTCAACCAGATCATGCAATCCTTTGCTTGGAGTATGCATCTTCTGAGCCTTCATTTCCATTATTATAGGAACAACTGGTTTCTCCTGACCTCATCTCGATAAGAGTTGTTATTGCTACCTTCATTCTTCATCAGGGAACATCTTGTTTGGGCTGGCTGATCAAACTTGCAAAGTCCATTTTGACTCCCACTCAATATCTAGTCCACCTGAGAGTTTTCCTTGATCCTGTGTGGGACAGGCTCAACCCTCTCCATTGTGTCTTTGCACCGTGGAGGTCATGGTATTAAAGCTTCTTCTCTCTCCACTTCTCTTCCTGTGCAAAAGGTTCTCTTACATTTGGGGACTTTTGCTCCTCTTGAAACCCTTGTCCTTCTTGGTTGTATGCACATGCATCCTCTTCAGTGGCTTCTGGAAGATTAATGGAACATTGTCCTGCATTTCCTTAGTGTTCCTTGTGTGTGTCTCCCTTTCTCTCTACATCCCTCTCTGTTGTGGTGGCTTGATTGCTCCAACTCAACCTTGGGTATTTCACTCTCCTTTTCAACCTGACTTACATCTCTATACTGATGACTTCCTTTCCAGTTGCGGTGCTTCTAAACACTTCTTCTCTGCATATTCACATTCTGGAGATAATAACAACTTATCTGACTTGCCAACCTCTTCAGTCATTGTTGTTGGTCATCTTGTGATGATTCACTTGGACAACTCTACAGTGCCCTTTAGTGGCACAGTGGTAAGTCTGCCCATAGTGGACACAGCACATATAGCTCATTGTGTAGCTTTGTGCTTAGATGCAAACAAACAAAACACTCTACAGTTGTTTCTTACACCAACTGCCAGTGAGGCACCTGCTCTTGGGAGACCTATGCTTTCTCACCCTGAAATTCCTTTACTGGGATAACGATCATTATATTCATCTAGTGGCATGTCATTTCCATGGAGTTTTGAACCTGGTGGTGGATTGATTTCCTTGACTTGACTAAACTGATCCCACAGAGTTGTCTTTGTATCCTTTTATCTTACAATGGATTTGTTCTCATTTTGGGAACTCTTTGATTGATGCCTTTGTGAATACCATTAATTCCAAGCTTTACTGATTTCTCATACAACACCTGACTCCTTCCAATTTTCATGTGAAATCAATTACTATCCCCAAATTGACCTGAAAGTCAACTTTAAACTAAAAATTTTTTTGCTACAAAGATCGTTTGCTGACTGCCCATTGTTCACATCTCATCTACTTATACATGTGTGGAGACTGTAAGGCCTCTTATATTGGTGAAACCAAACATCACCTTAAAGTACAAGCATTTGAACACATGGCATATCTAGAAAAACTGGAAGAAAGGCTACAAACCCTCCCAACTCTGTTATCTATCAACACAATACAGAAACAGGACATTTGATTTCTCTCTCAAACTTTAAAATTCTTTCAACAGCCAAACATGATACTGAACTTCTTATAAACGAAACATAATACATAAAAACTCTTCTCCCATCCCTAAATAACACACAGTCTTCAATGGATTTAAACCTATTTCACTTGTGCCTTGGTTTTAATTTTTTCATGTTATATTTGTATATTTGAATTGTTTATTTCTTGTTTATATATTTCTGCTGTTATTACAAATACTGTTTGTTTTGTAACCCCAGATTACTGATAATGGAATTATGACAATTCCAAAACATCTAATAAATGCTTCATGTTATTATGTTTGTGTTTTATTTTATTGTTAAGATTAGTTTTCCTGAAAAATGAGTCGATTACTTATTGATCTTGCTGTTATAATCTTTCTATACTTCTTAAGTTTTGTGATTACATCATTTTTATACTTTGTTGATTTCTTTGTATATGTCTTTAAGTTTGTTGTTGTAATCTCTTTGTACCTCTCCATTACTTCCTTGGCCTTATCGTCAGTCAGATTGATTTTTGTTCTTAATTACTATTTAAGTATCTTGTCTATTTCTTTTACTCTTCTGTTAAATTCTTGTATTTTACCTCTTGATCGTCTTTTAATTGTCTGTAAATTTCTTCTTGATCTTTACTTATTTTTCTATCTTTATTCTAATTTTTGGTCTCTTTATTCTTTCTCCTCTTTTAATTGTCTCATCAGTTCTGGTAAAGCTTAGAACTCTTTGTGATAAATTATCAGGTTGAAATTTAGTCAAAGTTTTATTTTATTTTGCCAAAATAATCCCACATCTGATACTAATGTTATAGCATTTTTTTATGGGGCAGGTTCTTTTAAATTATTTGGCAAAAATATTGAAGTCCAGTCTATATTAACTTTTACATAAGTTGTAGTCCTAAGTGTTACAAACAAGTTGTTCAGTAAAAATTGTAATAATATAGTCTGAAGTTTTTCTAACTTACTGAGATCAATAAACAGAGATACTAACCCACTGAGTAACATATTAGCTAAATACATGCGATAACTCACTTCTAACACTAACAAAGAAACATGTAAATCAAAACTTGAAAATATAGCTTACACAGTATCTTGTGTATTTCTTGTCTAACCCCTCTTGACAATCTCACTTGACCCACACGGGTTGGTCAAAGTGTAAATGTCATGATATTTTTACAAAATTACATTAAAACTTTAATTAAAGAACTTTATTATCAGTGTAAGCCAATAAATTTGGCATCAAAGCATAGTTTATAATTTGAATAAATCCCATTAATTTCAAAAGGAAACACTTAAGGAAATTTTTTTAATCTTCACTTCTCTGTATCATGTGACACTTCTTCACTTTGATTGTCCCATTTTAGTTTTTCTTTCTTCCCCAATATGATTTTCTGAGTTTGTCACAAATAACAGTTTTATAGTATTGATATTGCTAAGCCATAATGTAAGCTTAGCCTCCGATGTTCTTGCTTTACTGAGATATAAACTAGAAAGTCAAACCCACATGCCATGCTCCTCTTATCACATCCTGTGTTTCAAAAAATGTCTATAATTCTCTCTGACATTGCCTTTGATCATTGAGCTATCCTAAATTTGATCAAATCAAAGAAAGTTTTAAAAATGTGGTTACAAAATATATTGTTGCACTCAGTTGCATAATTAATTGTAAAAATTAATGTGATTGTTTTAAAAAAATAATGTTTAAATAGTTGTGTTAATAGAATTGTGTTAATATTTGATCATTGCAAATGATCTAGGTAACTAAAGAAGGTAATAAAGGGTTTGAAAATTATCATCATATACATTTCAGTGCAACGTGACCAAGTTCTATTAAATGAACAACAGATATCTTAAGTAGATAAACAAATTAATGCACTGAAATATGTTTCACTGTGTCAGATATTCCATTACTTGCCTGGTTCATTTAGCTCGGTTGGTTAAGAACTATGTATTATGGAAGTATATTTAAAAAAAAAAGTAGCTCCAGAACAACATGTTTTGAATAGATAAAATGTTGATACACATTTAATTTTAGAGGGATTTTTTGTTGTTGTTGTTGGTTTTTTCCCTAATTTCTATTTGTTGTTATTTTAGCCTAGACCAACTAAAGGTAAAATGCGGATTCATTGTCTTGAAAATGTAGACAAGGCCCTCCAATTTCTAAGGGACCAAAGAGTGCATCTTGAAAATCTTGGATCTCATGATGTTGTAGACGGAAATGCTCGTCTGACCCTTGGTCTCATCTGGACTATTATTCTTCGTTTTCAAGTGAAGCTTCTTTCTAATTACTTAATTTACCAGTGTCTTCATGCACTTCTAAGCTTTGATGTTGCAGAATTTACACTTAAGAAAAAACACCTTAGGCAGCTTAAGTAAAAGATAAAGATTAGTGAGACAGTTATCATAGTTTAGTATTGCATGTATAATTATAGTTATTTTTTAATATCTAAAGTATTTGTTTATAGTTTCTTGTATTACTGACTTCTTTATCTACATGTGAACTTTAATGAAAAATAATTTAAAATTAATTGGAGATAAGAGCAAAAATATTTATTAAAATTGTATTTCCAAGTTTGGTTGCTATTAGCAAAAATTTATGAAACATTGTATTTATATAATTTTTCTATGTATCTAATTTTATGTAAAAAATGTAAACCTTTAAAAATGACCATGTGTTTAATAATGACCTTAGATTTTATCTGGTTCATTGATTATTTTTCAGTTAAGTGCAATGACAATGTTGTTACCATTAAAGTTGACTCTCTGTCTTCCAAGGTATGAGTGTGGAAAATCTTAGATAGTTTTTCTGTACTTCTGTATATAACTATCACCTCTTTTGTGGAATATTTTTTTGTATGAAGGAGACCTAAACTCGTGAATTAATTTGTATTTATAGATTCAAGATATCACTATTGAACAAGTTGATAGTCAAGAAACCAAATCAGCCAAAGATGCCTTACTGTTATGGTGTCAAATGAAAACAGCTGGCTATCCAAATGTCAATATACGCAATTTTACTACCAGCTGGAGAGATGGACTTGCCTTCAATGCTCTCATCCATAAGCACAGGTAAATAAACTAATTTTTCATATGCTGTTACAAACAGCAATTTATATAAATACTAAATTTTAGTATTGTTTGTATAAAAATGTCTGTAAAAGAAAGGTTTCAAAACTGGCCGACATACCTCTGTGATACAAAAAGCCTTTCCTTGTTGAGTTGCTCTCATGCTGTCAACAAATGTGATTAACTCTTTCAACCCGAGCTTGGTCCCTGGGACTGACCTCATAACCATTTTGTGCTTGTTATAGTTTCATGCTATAACTTTTAAATTAGTAATCGAAATTTGGCAGTTTGTCAGTAAACATTACAATGTTTTCATATGCAAAATATCTATTTTTTTT
>NW_013666752.1:167831-170918 GCF_000517525.1 Limulus polyphemus
ACCAAACTTATTGACATAAATTCATGAAATAGTAGTTCAATAAAATTTTGAATGTGAGTCAAGAAACGAGATGACATGGCCTTTCACCTGTGAACCTTGTGTCATGCACTGTAAAGGATACCCGGGGCAATATGGTTTATCTATTTGGTGTTCCCATTGCATGTTCTCAAGTTGTGAAGCTCATCATCAGGTCAGTTTCATTCTTCTTGGGTGCTTATTGACTTGGCTGACCTTGTCGGTTGTGGATTAGCGACCTTTAGTCTCAGATGTCCAATCTACTCGAAAAAT
Organism: Limulus polyphemus; assembly: GCF_000517525.1. Classification (NCBI taxonomy): domain Eukaryota; kingdom Metazoa; phylum Arthropoda; class Merostomata; order Xiphosura; family Limulidae; genus Limulus; species Limulus polyphemus. The sequence goes on from NW_013666752.1 coordinate 168,120, forward strand.
CCTCCATTACAGGTATAAGACAATGCATTGCAATATGACCCTTGCCCGCTTGTTACACCACTACCTGTGATCACACCTGAAAATGTGATGGTTCCACAGTTAAATACATACATTTTTTTGAAAGTGATGAAGGCAGGAAGTATCTTGCTGAGAAGGATACACTTTATATCCTCATTTGATCCATTCTGTTATGAGACTGGTCCACTCCACTCATTTTCCATATGTACAGTCTATTGAATCTATTCTGTTTCTGGGTTCACTTCAACTCTTTTTGATAAAAAAATTAAATTGTTCTGGTCTAGGTTACTACCTTCCTGCATAATAACCCAAACTTTGTTTTTTAATGGTCCTTATGAGTCTTTGTTGGCCTTCTCCATCTCATTGTGGGTACTCTGGCTTTTTACTTCAGATGTAAGGTTTTGAATTTTACATTTTTATAATTAAAATTAATGTCAAACTAGTACTTAATTTTGAAAGACATTCCCACCCACCTTCCCTCAACTGAGAGATGTGCGGTTTCTCTCACAAGTACAGCTAAGAAACCTGGATTATTTCACGAAAGCAGAGCTTGTATACGTATTCCTGATAAAAGTGTATTAAGTCATTTGTAAGATGGGAGAGTGGAGAACTGTGGAAAATTGATGTATACTTGCATTGTGTCAAAGACATTCAGAACTTTAGTTGAAAGCATGAGAGCATCTGAAAAAGCAAATGCTTTTCAAATTGTCATACTTGTAGCTTTGTTTAAATCAAGGTTTCCAATAAATTTTGCAAAATATACAGGAATGAATTATGTTTTGGTTTTTGAAATAGAAACGTGATTTGATTTCAAAATATTATGTCTTCTGGATTATTTTTGTCACTTGTTTAACTCTTTCCATACAGGATTGGCCAATGTGACTGATCTATAACCACAAAGTAATCATCAGAGTTTCCATACTATAATTCTTAATATTTTATTGTATCTTCACAAAATTTGGCAAGCTTTCAGTAAATATTATAAGTCTCTTGAACACAAAAAAATCAGATTTTTAAGTTAAGTATTTTTACTAAAGATTTGTTCATGAACAAATGGAATCAGAGTGTTGACTGCTTCAGTGCAAAGCAATTTTCATGTTAAGATTAGAAATACTGTTCTTCATTTGAAAATTTTCAAATTTCATTTGGATAATCTTTAAAACCTTCTGAATAAATATCAAATGTTTTTAATAAAACTTTATATTTTATCTGTATGGAGTAGGTCTATTTGACCCACCACGTAACCATCATAAATAAACAAAAAGTCCAAAATAAATCTAAATTACTCCTTTTTCTTTCTAAAATGACTGCAGATTATAACAGAAGACTACAATTGTTTATCCTAAATAGCTTAAGACTTGTAATAGTCTCCATCTATTTTTACTTAATTTTATTGTTTTATTGCTCTTTGAACTGTGTCTAATTGATAATCCTGCCGCATGAGTTGTAAATCATTCGGCGAATGCGTTGCTTATGTTACTGTATTGAATGACGTAATTCATGAGCTGCTCACAGGTGTATTTCGTGAATAATTTTATTTTATTTTTTTCATAATTTTACCTAACCTAATATGTTTCTAATTTTAACATTTTAGTTACTTTTATAACAATAAATAAAGAATATACATGAAAAACAAGAAATGTAGTACTTACCATTGACCTCTTGTCTTTTTGCTTTCACTTGCCAATGAATTATAAGCCTACTTTTTTATAATGATTGCACTAGTATGCTAAATAATTTTTATTTAATTAAATAATGCACCTAAGAACACAGAATAATAACACAAAGCAAACAATGTGCTATAACTATTATAATTTAACTGGCTTTCTACTAGGACAAGAGGGGCTTAGATTAATTTCCTTTGCTGCTTGATCTGAACACCGCGAGATAAACTTTCAAACTGAAGACGAAATTGTCAATATTATGTAGTGGAAACAATGTAGCATTATGTGTCATTCGATAGATTAAAACTTGGCTTTTCTATTGGTTATAAATGATATAAAATGTGAGATAGAATTATTGGCTATTCATGAAAGAGAGGAAGTGACAGGTGGGCATGGCAAGTGGTCTGATTTTCTAGTTTGAATCCATAAACAAATAAGATTGAAGGCCATAAAAAAAAAAATTGAGTTTGCCTTAATAATATCTATATCATAATGAATAACTTACATTGAATTTCGTACTTCTCAGAAGGATGGTAAATGAACAAAAGAAGAGGGAAAACCTAGTGAACAGATGTCATAATTCCAATACTAGGGGAGATTGAGGATTTTGTAAAATATTTCCTTTATAAAATTAAGAACTTAAAACTTATATTAAAATTTGATTTGTCATCTACATTTTAACACCAAGTTTATTCACGTATATTGATAATAAAGTAGTTTAATTGAATTTTGAATGTAACTGCAAAAGGTTGCAACATGAGCACTTTTACCTATCTGTAGTGAGAGGGTTAAATCAAATTTTCACTTCTAGCTAGAGTAGTAAATGTGTGGTGTTACTCAGGAGAATGTTGAATTGAGTTTGCTTTACGGCACTGCTTCTACAGTCTTTTGTTACAGGAATTGCTCAAGTTCACACATCATGTCACAATGTGGTCATGGTTATTTTGTTTAAAGGAAAACATGCAGTATAAATGTGTAGACATTTAACAACTTGCACATGGGCATTCGCAGAAATCTTTCCGGGGGTGGGGGCAAATTAAAAATCAATTGATGATGGACCCACCTTCAAAGTTTGGCCACTACACCCAAGAGAATAGGCATGCTCCCACAGTCAGAT
>NW_013666752.1:171918-188367 GCF_000517525.1 Limulus polyphemus
GAGAATAGGCATGCTCCCACAGTCAGATTTGATGGGTTTAATATTTGTCAGGTTATTTTAATTCATCCTGCAGACTTCCAGCTATATATACTCTATAATAGTAAATTTTGGTTGACCCCGACCATGCTGTTTCATGGGGTGTCTGCAAGATTTCAGTCTCTTTGATAACCTGCTGCTGGTATTATTGGTATCTGGCAACAGATTGACCCCGATAAGGGTTCAGGAGATTTTGGCAAGACTGCATCGGTCACTTTGATAACCTGAGTGAGAATTCCCATGTCCAATATCCAAGAGACTGACATGGTAGCAATCTTTTTTTTTAATATTTAGTTACAGGGTAGATATCTAGAGATTTTAAGTAAAGCTGTTGACAAACCTGGTGACCTTTATTAGAATTGAAGATGAAGTGTAATAAGTAGTGTGAAATTGTGAAGTGAATAAAAAAAAATTAAATTCATATACATATGGTGAATGAATATTGAATTATGTTTCTCATTTCCCAGGGAGAGGCAAGTGCCCTCCCTGCGGACACCAGTGAACTCACAATTTACTCTATTAGAAATTATTGTTTTTAAAATGAAAACTTACTAGTATTACGATAAAAAGAATATTCTGATTTTCCATAATTCATCATAATACATCTAAGTTATCATTTGATAATGTACGCAGTTAGTGTATTAGAATTTCACTAAGACTTGTCTTTTTTTTATAACATTAAATTTTGTTTTATCTCAGACCTGACTTGGTACAGTATGAAAGACTTTCCAGATCTAATGCCATTTACAACCTCAACAATGCTTTTACTGTAGCTGAGGATAAATTAGGCCTTACTAGATTGCTAGATCCAGAAGGTATGCATACATACTTGTTCTGAATTCTGTTTTAGATGTGTGTTGATGTCATTTTACCAATATAAAAAGAATGAGTTGGAGCAAATTAACATTATATATATCCAAGACTTTGTGTCAAACCAAATACTGATTAGCAGCATTTGTTATTATATAAACATTTTAAATTAAGAGAAAAATATATAAGTCATAGAAATTATTTAATTTGTTCTTTCTGGTTTTCATTATAAATGTATTCAAAGTATTCAGAAAATATTCCATATTTACATTTCTACTTTCCAGAGTTAAATCTGTAGTTTTATAGTTTATTGATTTCTGTGATGCTTTTATTTGTAAATTATGAGTTTTTGAAAATTTGTTTAAGTCAGTTAGATCTCTTAAACTTTGATCTTAAGACCAATTTTTGTAATGTTTATTAAGAATGTGAAAGTTTTACAAATTATGCAAAATTTTAGATTTTTGGAAGTGACTGTTGTGGAAAATGTTTGGCTAGCATAAAACTGTTTTTATTAAATTCAGTTTGAGGTGAGAGGATGGAAATTAACACAACTTCTGATATGCTCGTTATATTAGGAAAACATGTAGTTTCAAAAAATCAATTAAAGACAAAAACGATGAAACCTCTATATCCTGAATGCTTTTGAAAAGTGGAGTTTTCTTCATCAATGGAAATTGTTTGTGCTTGGGTTATAGGGTTTCATATTTTTGTACCTATTTTGTAATATACAGGTTGTCCCAGAAATATGGAACCATAGAAAGAAATATACAATGTATTCTTAATTTAGGTAGGCTTGGCATTTCTTCCATAAAATGAAAGTTATTTTACCTACAGCTTTAAATAATATCTCATTTTAAAGGCAAAAGATAGGGCTTTACAGTGAGTATTCATATAAAACCCCCAGGCAAAAAAACATTTTTTTGAGAAAACTATTATGAATTATTTTGTGAAATTAAAAAAATCCCAGAAAGCAAGACATAAAAAATGAGATTTAACCCTCCCCCACTACCATAATAACCAACTGATTTTATTGGAGATTGATTTATTTTGAAGTTAGTCATTGGGTCTTTAAGAAAAAGGTATCATTTGTGAATTATATCTACAGACTTTCTTTAAGTTTCTGGTGTTAGAAGAGAAATTGGTTTTTTCAGACGAGTTTCAAATTTGAAGCCTTTTCACCCATCGGGTGCACTTAAGACTTGTAGATTTGAATTTGGCAGACAATGTTATATAAGAAAAATGTGGCCAACCTTTTGATCGGAGTCGGTAGATTAAATCTCCATATCTCTGGGACTATTCAAGTTTCATGTCATTAACAGCCATACACATACCAATTCTTGCTATACTGTGCTATTGGGTTATTTTCTTTCTTGAAATATGTACAACTGACATTAGAAATGTGTTTGTTTAACTTTAAGAATATAATGTCTATTTTCTCTGTGGGTCCAGACTTTTGGGACACCCTGTATATGTTTAGGTTGAAGAGATACACATAAAGAACATTTGGAATCTTAAATAAAGTATCATATTGCTGTTGGTTCCGTGATTTTAAATAGCAGTAATGTTGGCAGACATTTTCCAAAGATTTACACAGTGTAAGTCTTGAAAAGGTAAAAAAATGGAATAAAGTAGCTCTAACCCATATAAAACTGTTCATTATTTGTACCAGAAATAGTTGTTTGGTTTCTTATATTGGCAGTGGTACTTTGAAATAAAAGAAGTTTAAAAATGTTATGTGCAATTTAAGAACACAATTTAGTTTCTACACCTTTTAGTAGAAAATTATAACATCCTGTAAGAAAGCACAAATGTACAGTATATTTGTACTAAATGTGATGCTGGCTGCATTTCAATGATTGATAATGATTAATTGATATACGTATAGTTTATGTATGCATATTTAATATAAGAATATTAAACTTGTATGATGGTCTAGTTAAAGTATATACTGTTTTTAAAATGCATTTGGTTTATGTTGACATTAGTAAGTTACTGCAAAGTGTTTGTAAGTATTTCCTTGAAGAACGTAGAAACAACTGAATATTTACTGAAAGGGTAGATTTACTGGTTTAATTATTCAGTTTTATTTGTGGGCTGTGTTGTACTATTTAACTGGGCTGTATCAATCCTTTTTTGGAGATTTCTTACTAATTAATTTTGTTCAAATGTATATAACAGTAACATTATACTTAGATGAATATATGAAACAAATAGATAGTTGTAAAACAGATATATATTCATAAACAGTTAATGACAATCAGTTGCCCTTAAAACATTGGGACACAGTCTTTTCATGAGGTACTCAGTATCTATTACCAACTTCACTCATAGCAATACTAATATTGATAGTACAATAATCAGTATTGCTTATACAAAGTCATACTAATTTGATTATACATAATATGTAGTTTCTGTTGTATGAGTAGCAGCTGGTTGTGGAGTAACTTCTTTCTTCCTGCTTGTATCATGCTTTCCCTTGTTTTATTGATATAGTTTAGCTCTAAAAATATCTCATCTTTGAAACTGAGATTTTTGTGCCTTAAATTTGTTTATAATGATAAACTAGGAGAGCTTTTTGTTTGAAACTCCTACAATGTAACCCTCCTAGAAGTATCAATTGTAGATAATATATGCACTTGCAACTCACTACACTTCAACTGAATTGCAGCTAGAGGGTCAGGGCTTTTTCTATGACAGCTTTCATATTCCTCATTGACCAACTTCGAGCTTCAACATTTTCTACTTAGGGAACCTAATGATTAAGCAATAAAAATGTATGAAAATATGATTTCAATAAATAAATAAATATATATGTATCTATATACAGTAATTTGTACTGATTTTTAATAACTGTAATGTTGTAACATTGAATCAACATATGGTAGTGAAAGATGTACCTTGTGGGAGTTGTTGCTCCTAATATTCTGAAAAACAAAAATTATAATTTGAATTGAATTTTTTCAGAGTTTAGTTGAAGTTTTACTTGATGTATGGGAAAAGGCTTATAGTTTTTATATATATGTTACTGAGGTATTTTTTTTGTTCTTTTTTAACGCTTTAGATGTATTTGTTGATTGTCCGGATGAAAAATCCATCATCACTTACGTAGTCACCTTCTATCACTATTTCTCTAAAATGAAAGCAGAGACTGTACAAGGCAGACGCATTGGAAAGGTAAATAACCTTTTAGGGGTTTTTGAATTGATAAATTGATTTTCATCTTTGATAAGTGCTTACCAATATTGCATCATTTCAAACTTAACATACTAAGTACCATGAATAAAGTAAGCTGTTGTTTATTTTTTTACCATAGCTTTAAGCTACTTTGCTTGTAATTGAAAATGAATACAGTTTAACAATATATATGTATGTTTTTATAAAAGTGTGTGTGCTTGTATATATGTGTGTATATATAAACACATACTTTTAATTCTTTGTTTTTGTGTAATGATGAATTTTTTTGTGGTTTCCTTTGACAGGTTGTTGGAGAAGCCATGGAGAATGAGCGCATGATTAATCAGTATGAAACTCTGACTTCAGATCTTCTTCAATGGATTGAACAGACTATTGAAGCACTGTCAGATCGGCAGTTTGCTAACTCTCTAACTGGAGTCCAGCAACAACTCACTTCCTTTAATACCTACCGCACTGTGGAAAAGCCTCCAAAGTATGTGTTAAAAATGTGATTTTAATGTTTTGTGACATCTTTGTATACCTCACAAGCTACTTTATGTTGTGTTTGATATATTCACTTTTATATCATTTGCACAGTTTTGTTTTTGCTTGGAATGCTTATTGTTATGATTTTATTCAGAACTGCTGTATATTGTTTTGAGTTGACATATCCACTGTTATACCATCCTAAAATGTTTTTCCCAAGAGGCTAACTGTTTTTGTGACATAACTGTAATCTGGCATATTCATTATTATAGGCTTTTTATGATATTTCTTTCAGTTGCCACATTTTTTGTGATTTTTCATATCTTCTGTTATATACCGACTTTGTTTTCTTACTCAAACATCCATGTCTTGCATTGGCTTTTAATTATTCACAGTCATTAGCATGAAATTATTGTGATCTATCATATTCAAAGCATATTAAACGTTTTAAATTTTTAAAATCTTAGTCAATGGTGAATACTTACAAAGTACAAAAAAGTATGTTTCAAAGCACTCTGAATTGTGGATGTATGCCAATTAGAAAAGAGATCTCATTTTAGTAGTTAATTTAATCATATGTTAGCCCATGTTCAACAGAGCTTGTAGTTTTTCCTCTTGCCTTCATCAGTTTTTGACTTTTTTCACCAGGCAAATTACTAATTAAACTTTAGTAGCCTAGCTTTCATAGAATGTAAGTAATTAATCTTTTTCATTTAAAAGTTTCAGTAATATGGTGGGTACCACATGGTTGATTACATTCAGACATAGCATTTACATAATGGCATACAGCTCATTTTTGCAACTTCCTAGGCATTTGAAACTTGGCATACATAAAGGGTACAATTAGATTTTCATTTAATTATCTCTCGTTACAAGGTTAATAGATTTGACCAACCTCGTAACCATTTTGCACTCCTTATAGTTTCCATACTATAATTTTTAATACAGTAAGTGTATCTTCACAGAATTTGGGAGGCTTTTAGTAAGCATTGCAAGTCTTTTGTACACAAAAAAATTAGATTTTTTAATGAAGTGATTTTGCTAAAGATTTATCCGAAAATATATACTTTTTTTTTTTTTTACAAGTCCGATTGCAAATTGATTTCCACATTAAGATTAATAATACTTTTCTTCATCTCAAAAATATAAAATTTCATTTTTGTAACCTCCAGACCTCTTAAATATATTTCAAACATTATTTTTTTTCAGTAAAACTTTATATTTTGTTTGTTATTTTCTCTACCCTAACTCTATTATGAGTCTACACAAGGTTGGTCAACTTGATTGACCTTGTAACCACCAAAATAAAAATCTAGATTACCCTTTTTTTTTCTTTCTAAAATGACTTCAAATTGTAATATGAAACTACAGTTGCTTATCCTAAATAACTTTAAACTCATAACAGTGTACATCTATTTATACTTAGATTTTATTGTTTTATTGCACTTTGAATTATGTTATGCACAAGCTACTTGTGCATGTACCTCTTGAAAATTTTTTATTATATTCTTATTATCATTTATTTTACCTAATCTAACCTTAAATAACCTAAAAACTTTCCTATTTTTACATTTTAATTACTTTTATAATAATAAATAAAGATCACACATGAAAAACAAGAAATAGAATACTTACCTTGCCTTTTTTTTGTTGTCAACTGTCGATGACACTTAACCCTACTTTTTAGACTAATGGTAGTACTTCACTAAATAATTTTTGTTTAATTAAATAATCCAACAAAGAACAGAATAATAACATGCAAAAAGCAGACAATGTTCCATAACTATTACAATTTTTCTGGCTTTCTAACTATGCAACAAAAATTCATCTATGCTCGTTGATATGTTTCTTATGGGAATAAAGCTTGACCTGAAAGTGAAATTGACAATTCTCTGTACAATGTAATATAATATGTCATTTGATATAGTAAAAACTTGGTTTTCTATTGGTTATAAATAATAGAGCATCGAACTTCAGAGAGAACTATTAGCAATTTCTGAAAGAGATGACTGTAACCAAAAAAGATTGAAAGCTATAAAGATTATGCTTTGCCTGAGTGATGGCAATATTATAATGATTAATTTACATTAAATTTCCTACTTTTTGGAGAAATGGTAAATAAATTAGAGATGAGGGGATGCCTAAAGAAAAAATGTCACAATTTTCATACTAGGGGAAATTCAGGATTTTTTTTAATATTACCTTATAAAATTAAAAACTTAAAACTTGTATGCTATTAAAATATGGATTATTATCTATGTTTTTATGCTATTTTTATTGGTATACCATGAAAAGAAAGTAGTTTAATTAAATTTTGAATATAACTCACTAAAACCATGTGACATGTTCAGAAAAAGATTCCCATGAGGAAAGGGTAATATTGTATAAAATTTGATTTAAAACATTGCTTTTACAGTCTTGAATGTTTTCATATATTCATGTATTCAGTGTTTTCATTTGATATCTTGTAGATATCACAGATTAAAATAAGTTTACTTATTAAGATTTTTATTTCAATATTTAAACTTTATTTCATCCTATATTTACTAGGTTTGTTGAAAAAGGCAATTTGGAAGTGCTTCTCTTTACTCTCCAAAGTAAAATGAGAGCAAATAACCAGAAACCTTATTTTCCCAAAGAAGGGAAGATGATTTCAGACATAAATAAAGCTTGGGAAAGCTTAGAAAGAGCAGAGCATGAACGAGAACTTGCTTTGAGAGAAGAACTTATTAGGTAAGCAATATTAATATTAAAATTTGTTGTTGTATTATTATGATTTTTGAGATCAAGATTTTGTCAGCGAACAAATTAGTAATCATGTTGAAGTTGTGATGAAAGCTTAAATTTTTATTGTCATTTTCTGTCAAAATATTGACTTTGAATTGATGTCATTTCCAAAACTTTATCCTTATGGAACTAAACATGGGGAAAAACCAAGGTACTTGCATTTACAGTTGTTTATTTTCATAATGATGTAGTTAATGTAATATTATATATTTGTATATGTTTTACATTGTAGAGGTATAGGTAGTATAAACACTGGACAATATTTGTTCAGTTTTTCTTTTTTGCTTAATGAATAAATATTTTGTGGTAAATTGAGAATTTGTTTTGAAGAAATATTTAGAAATGGATTTGTAAAACATGATGAGTTTTGACCTTTGCAATCCCATTTACACTTTAATTAATGTTTATAGTTATTTAGGTAGAAGCCTGTTTAAATAAATAGTTTTTAATGACACTCCTTTTCTTGATTTTTGCCCTAAAGTTAAACTTGTTCTATATGGTAAATTTAAAAAAACTTCTATTATTGGCTCAGTTACTGTGTTTGATAATGTTGATGTAATGTTTATAGAAATAATCATTTTATTTGTTTTCTTTACACAAACTTAATAAATAATTTGAAAAGAAACTAAAAAATTTAAACCAATAAAATTCAGTGAATTTCATGATAATACTCCTGAATTGTAACCAGTTAATATCGCACTGTTTTATACATATGTTCTTCATTGTGAAGGTGTCCAAATGCACTTAATCTTAGGTTTATGAAAAAGTTGGTACATTTTCTTTCAATATTTAGACAGGAGAAACTGGAGCAGTTAGCAGCTCGTTTTGATAGAAAGGCTGGCATGAGGGAAACTTGGTTGAGTGAGAACCAGAGATTGGTGTCTCAAGATAACTTTGGTTTTGATCTTGCATCAGTAGAAGCGGCAGCTAAGAAACATGAAGCTATTGAGACAGATATTTATGCTTATGAAGAGAGAGTACAGGCTGTTGTGTCTGTAGCTAAAGAGCTGGAATCTGAAAATTATAATGATATTGAAAGAATTAATGCAAGGTAAAAGAACAGTATTTTTTTTTCCACATATGTGCATGAAAAAAATCTTAAATTGTAGTGGTAAAAGCTGTAACAATAAGGTATTGATATGTTAGACTTGTAGTTTTTAAATATATAGATAATTTCTATACATTGTGTTAGCTTGTTATTATTGTTTATTGAATTGATAGTTTTATCCAAGTATAGATACTTACAGAAAATGAACAAGTTTGAGCAAGTAAATAATGAATTGTGTGTGAATAAACAGACAATGAAAAAACAGCACATTAATAGAAGTTGCCACATAATCTAGCCCAGGGTATTAGTTTAAAATTCACATAAGTTTGTGTCATATTCTTTCTAGCTGGACCAAGCAGAGCCTGCCAAATGATATTGAGTATATATACACACACACATGCCATCTAAACATTTACTCTTTATTGTATATTGTTTAGAATACCTGTGGTGAATGTTGATTAATTAGTTGAAGGTACTTGAGAGTTTTTATTGTTTAGAATACCTGTGGTGAATGTTGATTAATTAGTTGAAGGTACTTGAGAGTTTTTATTGTTTAGAATACCTGTGGTGAATGTTGATTAATTAGTTGAAGGTACTTGAGATTTTTTATTGTTTAAAATCTATTTTTATTTCACATGAATCACTAACTTTTTGATTTTTCTCTATTTATGCTCAAAAGTAGCTGAATAAAACTGTTAGGCTCACTGTAAATTAATTGCAAAGCTAAGCTGTATATTGTAAATACCTTATTAAGTTTTCTCCATCTTTTTGTGATGAATGTTATGAAGTTTTATATTTATATTGCCATAATACTGGTCATACAGTATACATATGAACTAGATAAAATTGGATATTTGCTTATGACTCTACTGGACAAATAACTGTTTTAATTTTCAGAAAAGACAATGTGCTGCGTTTATGGAACTATCTATTGGAATTACTAAGAGCACGTCGAACCAGACTTGAACTCTCACTTTCTGTACAACAAGCTTTCCAAGAGATGATCTACATTTTAGATTCAATGGAGGAAATTAAGGTAAAGAAAACACCTTTAATTGTGTTGAAGTAGAGAAGAAAAGGAAATATCTGATTTTAAATTTCAGAAAAAATCATAAAAGTGTTTAAAAAAAACTGGTTCAGAATGCACATTGTAAGAAATGTATTTTTTTATAAACAATATTTTTGTTTTCTTTATATTGGGATGTTAGAAAATCAGTCATTTATGTATGACATTTTATGTAGGCACGACTTTTGACTGATGACTATGGAAAGCATTTGTTAGGAGTTGAAGACTTGCTTCAGAAACACAGTCTCATTGAGGCTGATATCAATGTTTTAGGTGAAAGGGTGAAGACTGTAATACAACATGCTGACAATTACATTTCACAAGAGTTTGAAGGATATCAAGCATGCAGTCCACAGATTATTCAGGAACGAGAACAGCAGCTTGAAGCTGCATATTCTGAACTGGTGCAGTTAGCTCTTGATCGACGCAGCAAGTTAGAGGAGTCTCGCAAGTTATGGCAGTTTTACTGGGATGTAACTGATGAGGAGTCATGGATTAAAGAAAAGGAACAAATTTTATCACAGGGAGATATTGGACATGATCTCACCACTGTACAACTTCTCATCAGTAAAAACAAAGTTAGTCTAATTTTTATGCATTTATCTTAGCCAGGATAAATGTATGATAATGAAAACAATGTATTTTTAATAATTTATTTTGTAATGAAGTATAGGCTTTGTCATATTGTAAGAATAATCATATTTTTAAATTTATAAATTTTTGGAATTACCACGATTAAACTTATTATAAAATCACATTAACCTTTTGTGATTGTTATGAACATATGTTAAAATTGTTTTAATTGTATAGACTTTATTTGGTTTATATGTTGTTTTTTACTTTTTGCTTTAATTTCATAAACAATATTACTGCCAAGATTAGGAGGAATTTCTTTTAAAAAACTTTCTATAATTCTGGTTGACTAATTTCAAAGGCATCAAGTCACCCATGATTTGGTATTTTAACTTATAAACTTACAGTAAGAAAAAAGTTATATATTATCATAAGAAGTATATTACTCTAAGTGTTTCTGGATGGCTATTGAATAAAAACATTTAATGTCATTGCACAATTTTTTTCAAAGAACTGAGCTGTAATGGAGAATACACAATTATGTATTTAGGTAGTGTATATATTTTTTAATGTAAAGTTGCTCCCCTTGTCTTTTTTTTCACGTATTTATATGTATAGTTCTAAGCATCTAATAATGTTGGAATTCTGGAACTAACTGTTTTCCAAGAAAGCAAGTAGTGAAAACTAGCAATTAAAATTCACAACTAAAGTGTTTGTATGTTGTAGGAGTGTGTCTTCACTTATGTTAATGCATTTCATTATTATGTCTTTGAACTGCAAAAATCATAATTACGCATAGCTTGGTTTTAGCTTTTTAAAAACCAAGTAGAATATTTTAAGATATCAGCCTGTTTTAAAAGAAAGACTATAAACATGATGCTTTTTATTGTATTTTAGGCTTTAGAAGATGAGATATTAGTCCATGAACAACACCTATATGAAATCATGAAAGTAGGGGAAGACCTTATTCAAGCAGGTCACTTTGGTGCAGAGAATATCAGAGAGCGAATTGACTCTGTGCAGAATATGTGGAAAAATCTTAAGGACCTGTTAGCAGCACGTATCAAGAGGCTCGAAGAGGCTATTAGTTATCATCAGGTAATTGGTTTTATTTTTTGTTCTGTTGTCCTATTTAATTGTTCTCTTTATATTGTATTTGCTCCCAAAGAAGGTGCAAGGTTTTGGTTAACAGAACAATTTAGGTTTGTGTTGTTGCTGTAGAAAAAGGTACATTACATTATGAAAAAGAGATGTTGTATATTTATTTATCTTTTATTTTGTTTAATAAATCCTTAAGATAAGCAAAAACTTAGTTAATAGTAACTTTTCAGGAGCATTCAAGTGGTATTGTATAGAACCTAGGTCTAGTTAAGATTAGTTTTTGAATTTATTTTGTAACTTAACATAAGGAAAAATTTTGATTAAGCATTAACAATTAATACCCTTTTTATTGATATATTACATATTTTTATATGTTTCAAACCATCATATGGTCAAGGAGGATCTTCAGTACTTATCTAGCAATAGCAGGGTAAAATACTACCTATACTTATACCTGTTACAAACAGAATGAGAGAACGCAAGTTTACGATTTGAAAAAAAAAGGCCAGATTTCAGTTAAAACAGTTTTATTTTAATAACAATGCTGTCAGCAGTGGAGGAGATCAGCACTTTTCAAGAATTTAATAGGGTAATAAATGATTTTCGGAAAACATAAATAGTAGGATTTTTAATGGTGAACATGTAAGGAAAGCCTTGAAGAACCAAATGGTCTTTATAATTGTCATAAAGTTTTTCATTAAAACAGACATTTAATGAAGTTCCCCTTCTCATTTGCTAGTGGTGCCAAGCCAGCCCCCAAAACAAGACTTAAAAATGGATATATAAAGTTCTATATTTTTTTTGCTGCTTACATTGAAAACTGAGAGATCAGAACTACATTAAATGTAAATCAGTTATGGATGGAATCTGGAAAATACTAGAACTGAATGTAATCAGCTACAAAGCAAACATATTTAGTAGAAATACCAAGATGATCATATCTCAGTTGATGGCAGAAAAAAAAAATGTTTCTGAGAAGTATTTTTCTGTTCAAATTGTTTGACAAAAATGCATGAAGAGCTGAAGATCAATGAAAATAGCAAAAAATTACAAGCTGTATTTTTGTAAAAAAGAAATCTAAAACTTGAAATAACTACGTCTAGGTTAACATGTTGGAATGTAAAAAAT
Organism: Limulus polyphemus; assembly: GCF_000517525.1. Classification (NCBI taxonomy): domain Eukaryota; kingdom Metazoa; phylum Arthropoda; class Merostomata; order Xiphosura; family Limulidae; genus Limulus; species Limulus polyphemus. Next base: position 184,128 of record NW_013666752.1, read on the forward strand.
TTAGAATGTTTTTGAACTGTTAGTTTACCCAAATGAAACATAAAAAATTGGCTTTTTCTGGTATGTTGCAAGATGTTTGTATTTATGGCTTGTTTATCCAGATGTTATTCTTATCATAAAAAATACATGTATCAAGATATGAGTGTGTGTGTTTTTGAGATTTTCTAAATATCTTTTGTCAATTCATATAGATATATTTGCACTCAGGGAATCACATTCTCCATCAGTGTAAATATGTCTACGTAGAGTATAAATGTTGTGAAAGGTAGATCAAGGTTATTTTGGAAATTTAGATCAGTCAGCACTGCTTAAATGCAATTAGTAATTGTGTGTAGTAAAGTAGTTGCTTATCTCTTCTTGTCTTCATTATATTTTTACTGAATCTTTATCAATGATGGGAAAAACAAAATGAATTTAAAAACATTTACCTGTCCAGCTGTAAATTTTTATAAAATACTGTCATAAAAGTCTTAACTACTTAAAACAAAAGTTAGAACTGGTAGATTAGATCAAGATTTTTACACATAATATCTGAATTATATTTTTTGCTATAAGTGGTATAATCAAGATTTTTGTAACAGTTTTTTGCAGATGCAGATGATATTGACACATGGATGCTGGATACACTCAGGCTTGTGTCTAGTGAAGATGTGGGAAGAGATGAAGCTAATGTACAATCTCTTTTGAAGAAACATAAGGTATGACCAGTCTCATTCACTCTTGTAACTTGATAAGTAGTTTATAATGTTAATATTTTCATCAAAAACAGTTTTCACTGTTTTGGTACTGTCTAATTCAAAGTTTGATAATGATAGTAGTTTTAATGGATTGATCACATTCATGAAATTATTGAATGAATATTTAACTTAAATGCCCAGGTGTGTAAATTCATTGCACAGGTTTGTTTTATTGCATTGGATCAATACACATTATAATTTTTTTTTGTTGCAATGGAAAAACAAAAACCTGCTGGATGAAAGTTTGAATCTTGAGATTAACTTTCTCCAGATTATGTGAATTCTGCAAAATAATATATTTTTGTAACGGATAATAATATGAATTTCCAGCCTTGGAAATTTGGAAAGATATCATTTTAATGCGTTTTTTTTTTTAAGAAACAAAAATGCTTACCTTGTTGTAGATTTCAATTACTATTTTTATGTCTTCCTACATTCTCTTAAAACTTTCCAATAAAGTTTTTATTTTATAAAATTAAATTTTATATTTGTTTTGATTCAAAATATACTGTATGCAGTTTCATTGTGTTTATAATAACTAGTGTAAAATAAAAATATAAATTATAGGCAAGACAGTTGTTTTAAATTATTCATCAGAAGGTTTCATTTAATACTTGTAATAACTTTCAACCTTTTTTATACCAAATTATATATATATTTACATTTCTTTTTGATGACATTTCTCTACCCATTCAAGGAGTTACTTAGGTCATTAAGGTTATTGTATACACAGCTTAACAAACAGGGGCTGTATTGGTAAAACAAAACTTAATACAAGTGAGTAAAAAATGATTTAAATAAGCCTAACAATACTCTACTTTATCTTGCCCCATGAAAAACATTTCCTATTGTACTGCAACATCATTGTTTAAATGAAGTATAATATGATGAAGTGAAATTTTCACAAGCTTTTAAAGATAAAAAAGTCAGGACTGTAATTGTGAAAAAAGTTGTTCACAAACAATTTTTATTTTAGAAAAATATCAACAAGCTAAGCTTTTATCATTTTGTTCTCATCTCTTGGTGACTTTCTTCTGAACTGGAAGTCATATTGGTTTATACAGTTCAAAAGAACAGAGAAAGAGCTTTTATTATGTGTCTAGATCACTAGCCTGTGGTTTCTGAAAGATGAAATACAGGTAACTATACCACATTATGACAACAAAAATTGAGAAATAGTGATTGGTTAAAATCTATAAAACTGCACATGTATTGAAGTTACAAGGTACATGTTAATTCTATCTTGTTAAAAACTATATTGACTTTCCTTCTAGGAGCTATGTGTGTCATATTATGCTCAGAAAAAATTAATGTAATTCACAAACACTGATCTTTTTTTTTTGTTTGGTGTGCAATGAAATCTAACCAATTTCAAAGTATGAGATTATAAAAACCGTTTGTATATAATTCAATAAAGGAAACATTTTTATTAAATAAATTTCAACTCTGAAATAATTTCTTTAGTTGTTTGGAAGAACAGTTACTAGTTTATTTTCTGTAATTTTCAGTCTGTGGTGCAATTTGGTCCTTAGGCAATGGGTGCACTCCACAGAATGTCAGAGAGTTAAATTACAGTGTGGAAGGATTGACAGTGTTATATACAAAAAACAAAAATTTTGACAAAAGTTTTAGTATGTATTTAACACATTCTATGGGGTTGGTATTAGTGATGACACTATTTTTAAATATTTAATACTTTAATACTTTGTTGTTTTTTTCATTAATTGCCTGAATATCTATAACTTACATTGTTATTTTTTTCCCAAAAGGATGTTACTGATGACCTGAAGAACTTTGCTAATACTATTGATTCTCTACATCAACAAGCTTCTAGTTTGGGTGAACAGGTTGGTTGTTTTCATCTTGATTATTACAGACTCTTGTTGTTGTTTTTTATTATGCTGTAGCCCATGTTTATGAGCGAGGGAAACCAGGAAAAGTCAGTGAATTCCATGTGATTCAGTGATGCTTCTAGGACATGAATGGCAAATAAATAAATCACCATTAGTACCAAAAAACCATATACAGGCTAATTCTGCCACATTTAACACTGCAATATGTGTATTTTATGCATAAACATTGTTTATCTATATCAGCCTTTTGTTTACCATTTAATTGTAATGCAGTAGGAAGGTAACTGCAACAGATTACTTAAACAATAACTAGGTTCCCTCTTAACTCTCCCAACATGAGCTTGGTCAATTTGACTGACCACGTAACCTCTTTGTACTTGATTAAAGTCTTCTAACTTTCAATATAGTGTGTATATCTTCAAAAATTTGGCACTCTTTTAATTCATATTACATGTTTTTCACATACAAAAAAATCATATTTTTAATGAATTATTTTTAATAAAATAAGGATTTGTCCATTAATATATTGAGTATTTGTTTTGAATAGTCCGTGTGCAAAGTAATTTTCCTGTTAAAATTAAAAATACTTTTCCTCATCTCAAAAATCTCAAATGTCCTTTGTGTAATCCCCAAAACCTCCTCAATGCATTTCAAACGTTTTTTTCAGTAAAACTTTTTAGTTTATGTGTTATTTTCTCTACCCTATCTCAATATGCGATTGTCTTTTTGACCGACCACGTAACCACTAAATAAATCTAAATTACCATTTTTTTCTTTCTAGAATGACTTAAAATTGTAACATGAAACTACATTCGTTTATCCCAAGTAGCTTTAAACTTTTAACAGTATACATCTATTTATAATTAAATTTTTTATTTTATTGCCCTTTGAACTGTGTCTAACTACTATTCATGCCATTATAAGTTGTAAATCACTTGGGGAATGTGGAGGTCACATTACTCTATCGAATTATGTTACGCACGAGCAGCTCATGAAACATTTTTATTATTATTATAATTTATCTTACCTAATCTAACCTTAACTAACTTAAAGAGATCCGTATTTTTACATTTTAGTTACTTTTATAATAATAAATACAGAATAAACATGAAAAACAAGAAATAAAGCACATTTTCTTTTCACTTGCTGTCAGTTGTCAATGACACTTAACCCTACTTTTTTATATTAACGGTAGTAATACACTAGATTTTTATTTAATTAAATAATGCACCAAAGAACATAGAATAGTAACATGCAAAAAGTAGACAATTTCTTCTAACTCTCAGAATTTTTCTGGCTTTCTAGCTATGAGACAAGAGCTGTTACAAATTCATCCAAGCTAGTCATTATCTTTCCTGTGGGAATGAAGCTTGTACTTACAGTGAAATTGACAATTCTCTGTTCAGAAAACAATGTAATACAAAACGTTATTTGATAGATAAAAACCTTGGTTTTCTATTGGTTATACATAATATAGTATTAAGAGTAAAAGAAAACTTAATAAATCCTGAAAGAGAGGATGTGAAAGGTGGGTGTGGCAAGAGGGGGCTGATTTTCTATTTGGTAGCTCTGTAGCCAAACAAAATTGAAGGCTATAAAAATTATGACTTCTCTGAGCAACGATAATTTTATAGTGAGTAAATTACGTTT
>NW_013666752.1:189200-193120 GCF_000517525.1 Limulus polyphemus
CTGACTTTCTAACTACGTGACAGGAGCCATTACAAATTCATCCAAGCTAATCGTTAACTTTCCCACAGGAACGATTCTTGTACTGTGAGTGAAATTGATGATATTATGTTCAGAATACAACCTTATACAGTACATCATTTGATGGATGAAAACCTTGAATTTCTATTCCTTATAGGTAATATATAATAAAACATGAGAGAGAACTATCAGTGAATTGTGAAAGAGAGGATATGACAGGAGGGGTCTGACTTTCTATTCGATAAGCTCTGTAACAAAACAAAATTGAAGGCTATTAAAATTATAGTTTGTTTGAGCAATAACGGTTTTATGTTTAATTTCATACTTTTTTGGGGGGGCGGTGGATAAAATAGGGATGATGACATGTTAAGACAAAATGTATCACGTGGGTCACACTAGTGGAAAATCAGGATTTTTTTTTAATATTGCTTTGTAGAATTAAGAACTTAAAACTTGTATACTATTAAAATATGGATTATTAGTTAAGACTTTATGCTAATCTAATTGGTATAACATAAAAAGAAAGTAGTTTTAAAAAAATTTGAATGTAAGACTAAAACCTTATGTCATGTGCAGTAAAGGGTACTCGAGGTGATAGGGTTAAACAGAGTATAAGGGCTCTGGACAAGGCTTCGTCTTGTCTTCTTAAAACTATGTCATGGAGGATCATTTTAATACAGGCTAAAAGTAAAAGCTCTTTAACAAATCACTAGTTAGAAATAGGCTATTTCCAGTAAATAAGTTATTTTCATCTTTCAGATCTTAGTGTATTAATAAATGTTTCCAAGTCAGTAGCCATAGAAGAAACATGTAATTCTCTGGGTATGTTACATCACTGACATATCTGTGTACTAAAGATTTGAAAATATCATAATTAAAATGAACACTTTGGTTCAAAAAGAAAATAACAGCGACTTTTACAATAGGGAAATTATGATTTTAATGATTACAGTGTTATCTGATGATGGCCCAATGATATGGGTTCAAACACTGTAATAATTAAAAATCATAATTTCTAATTCTAATTGTCCCTTGCTCCTACTTCAGAATTACAATTTCTAAATTACAACATTGGGAGGAGGTCTCATTCATACATTTTTTTGGCTGGTTAGTAGTCAACATAACAAAATGTAGGTCTTAGAATTTCAAGAAACGAGAAACATAATTATCAATATGTATAATTGTTCTGCTTTGTCAATGTTTAGGAAAACTGAAAAGTTACAAAGTTAATGTACAAAATAAGTAAGGTCTAAATGTTTGGGAACAATGTAAAAGGGATAATATTATACCCAAATGTCTTAATTTTTAAAGTACCTATTCCATAATCTTAGGGTTTAAGAGAGTATGCATAACTTAAGAGAAAATAATAAAATTTTGAAATAAAACAAAACATTAAAACTAAGTGATTCAAAGATAATTTCAAGAAAGCTTGTTATTGTTAGAAAAGCAGGTAATTCAAATAGATTATAATCATCTTACTAATTGGATAACTATACAAAATAATAAAGATTTAATAAAATCTAGGAATAATGGTTTAGAGGAAATAAAACATGTTAAGAAAATACAACAAAGAAATATTTATAAATCATCCAAATAAAGTAATTTATGATTTTTCCAATTATGAAGTAAATGATATCAAAAAAAGGATTTTGGCCTATAGTCTAATCTTTGTTATCCCATCAAAAAAACCCTTAAGTATAACGATTATGTATTAAATTATGAAAAGGGTTTACAGTAATTGTGCAAACAAATATATAGAGAGAAAGTTATTTGTCAAAATTAAAGAAGGACAACTTGTCGACAAGTAATTAATATTAAACTTTAAGACCAGTTGGTTCCCATACACGGATTATGTATGGAGCTCCCAAGGTTCATAATGATGAATGTCGTATGAGAAGAATAGTGTCAGATATAAGCACATATAATCATGAATTATTTGGGTTCTTAATTAAGCTGCTACAGTTTTTAATCCTATCAGAACAATGCCAGTTTTAAATTCATTTTTATGTGAGTTACTGGATTACATTCAAAATTTAATTAATCCATTCATGTCGGGCTTATGTAATATGCAGAAATTAAGTTGCGAATTTAACTTGTACAACAATACATACAGTAACTGAGATTTTTTTAACATATTCTCTCAAAAACTGGTAAGATATTATTAAAGATCATAAGTATCTTGTACACAAAGAATGACATTATTATAATTGTTTTTACTAAAAATGTATTATTTATTTATTGTAGTTACTTGCACTCAAACTTAGCAAATCTTGTGCAAGTTGATTTTTATTTTAAGTATAAAAAATTTTTTTTTATCTGATAGTTTTCATATTTCATTTGTGTGATCTCTAGATCCTTCTAAAAGAAAATAAAAAGCTTTATAAGGTAAAAGTTTGTTTTCTTTTTCATTTTCTTTACAATATCACGAACTCTAGCAATTATCATCAATGTACAGTGCAAAGAAATAATTAAAATTAGGAAACAGAAAAATAAATACATTGCTTTTAAGATTTTCCTTTTGTTAAATTTGTAATTTCAGGGCTTTCCTTTTCACATATATTTAATTTTTAATGTTTTATTTTCCTTTCTTGTTATTTATCACTTATTATTCATCTTGAACCAAGTCAACAGTGCCCTCGAGGCATATTACAGTGTTTTTAGCAGACATGCGCAACACTTCAGCAAAATTCTCGTGCACCATGCAATTTTGGAAGCCTTGAGAACTGATGAAAAGTATGATGTATATTAAGAAAATGTTTAACCTTTCAGTTATGCATTTTAAAACATAACTAATATATAATTAATTAAAATATGAAAGTAAGAGCTAAATACAATTTAAACTGTATCTCTTACTATAACAAGAACCTATGGTAAGAAACAACTGTAAGTGCTATAGTTGATCAATCAGATAACAATACTACAGTCAGTTATATGCACTCCAAGACAACTGTGTGCCAACTTCAAGGTAACCATTGTGTAAAATGAACTCTTTTATAATGACTATACACATGTGTATGTAACATCTACATGTAAGCTGCAAAGATCAAACAAATCTGTTGAAGGTGGGTGTGTCACCTGACAGTGGTTGAAAAATTTATTACTTGTTTCAGTTGTATTCATTGAGATATCTTTGAAATGTATGAGTCAAAAGGTTATGTAAGCATCTTAGAGTCTAGACGTACATCTATGCAACTACCATTGTATTATTGAAGATACAGAGTGCCAAAACAGAGAATTTTCATAGCTCGTTGGTCACATGACAATACATCTGCAGTTTTAAGTAGTTTATTTTAAAGATCTCTTTTGAAAAAAAGGACTTAAAACTTAGATAACATAAAACATACATTCACATACAGTGATAGTAAAGGTTTAATTAAATTTTGAATGTAACACAGTGACTTGCATTGAAAAGCGTTTAAAGGAGCATCTGTTGTGAAAGTGTTAAACAACCTTACTATCCATGTATGTCAACAAATTTAACATTATAATCTATGTTATAATTTGAATTTTTATGTTATCTGAATCTTAATTCCTGTGTTTCAAAAGAAACATAAAAAACAACTTAAACTGCAGTTTTCTTGTCACGTATTCCATGCGTTATGAAAAATCTCCACTTCAGCAGGAGTTGAATGTAGATACACAAGCTAGTCATGTATATGAATCTCTTAGATTTGAAATATATAGATCAGAATTTTTTTCAGCAAATTAAGTAAGTAGACAAAAGCTGTGATGTGAGAAATAAAAAAGCAATTTAATCAATAAAAGCTTTACTTGAAATTAGATCATGTTTGAGCTTGTCTTGTTCTTTGAGACTGAAGTCGTACATCATGTTGCTCCTCTGTTTCTTGCTCTCTGCAAGTTATTTGTCTTAATTTTGTGTCTTTAAGTCTGGTTTGACTATT
>NW_013666752.1:193955-226197 GCF_000517525.1 Limulus polyphemus
CAGTGATAAGCAATGATCACCTCTCTTCACAACATCAAGGAGGTTACATATTTTTGAAATATTTGAAATATATATTATTTGGGCAGTGAAGTTTTGATGGCCCACTCAGAATTTACTGTGGCCCCCTAATTTTCTGTCATTCATGTGTGGCCCCTTAGAAACATGGCATTTCCCCTGGGGGGTGGGGGTGGCATATGGCCCACGTTGAAAACCACTGTCTTAGATGATAATGTAGATCTCGGTGACCTTTTGACACATAAGATACAAAGTCTTACAGCTGTATTCACAGGGAAACAGAAATAACTTTTGCCAACCCTTGATGGATGCCACACCTACCTTCTATAATTTGCTGTGAGAATTACAACATACACTTAGTTACTTGACACAAGTATATATAGTCATTAGAAAGAGCTGAGTTTACACTATACTCCACCAATGGTTAATTTGAAATTGGCATGCAGTTTTCATATTGAAGTAGATGTAACTGCTTGTAGTATTGGTGTCTGCTTAATCGACTATAGCACTTATGATGGTTTCTTACCTAAATATGCTATAGTTAGAAAGACAGTTAAATTGTATTTAGGTCTTACTTTTATATTTTAGTTAATTATGTATTATTTGTGTTTTAAACATCATATTAGAAAGGTTAGGTGGTTTTTATAAGTTAGCTTCTTGCCATCAGGATTGTGAAAGCTTATAAACACAGGGCGTGTACAAGCACCATCTTGTTTTAACAAATGAGTCTCTGCAGAGTTTGCCGACAAAGACTTCATAAAGCCTTATGGGCATCAGTTGGGTATCTGCATAAACAATAAAAGACAAAGAATTTGAAAGGAAAATTAAAAATAAGCTATATATGAAAGATAAAGATGTGTAATTATGCATATGAGAAAAAGAAGACTATTCTAGTGAAGTTTTACAAAGATTTGAAAAGTATTTACATATTTCCATTTGTTAATTTTAAACATTGCATTGTATTTTTATGATAATAAACAGCTAATGATATAGTAGAGAAAATGGAAAATTAAACATAACATTTGTTGTTATAAAATATAACTCATGTTGTTATTCATGAGTACTGCTTATAATTGTTTTATGTCATAGGATCGAGAGGCTCCAGAAGTTTTGGAGCGCCTGGCAAGTATTGATCGTAGGTACAAGGATCTTCTAGAACTTGCAAGACTGCGTAAACAACGTCTTCTAGATGCTCTTTCTCTTTACAAACTTTTTAATGAAGCTGATGGAGTTGAACAATGGATAGATGAAAAGGTTAGAATATAAAAGATAAGACTGATAACTGTTTTATTAAAGAACTCTTGAAAGACATCTTTAAAGACATATTGTGTTTTTTTTATAGAAAGTTTCAATAAGGATTGTCTTGATGATAAAAAGCATTGTCTTTAGTGCATAATGTTATCTGCACACAGATGAAATGCTAGTTATTTAATCAGTTACTTTTGAATTTTATCTACAGGTGTGTGTCTTCAAAGTTATATATACTTTTAGAATCTTTCTGAACAATCTGTGTTCTGACTTTAATAATGAAACAGGACTTCATGACTTGTATTTGATAATGTGCCTTTCCTTATCAATACAGTGGACAAAATGTAAAAAAAATAGTGGAATATAGTTACTAAAACAGAGAAACTGTAACTGTTGTTAAGGTAATAAAAGATTAAATTTTTAGTAAAAAAATGTAAGTTTGCTTTTAGAAAATAATTAATAAAACATTTATACGTATAAAGGAAAAAATGCTCCACACAATGGTTATGAGTCAGGACATGGAAGACATTGAAGTCATGAAACATCGGTTTGAAGGTTTTGAACAAGAGATGAACACTAATGCATCACGAGTGGCAGTGGTAAACCAACTGGCTAGACAGCTACTCCATGTTGAACATCCTAATTCTGATGAGATTCTATCTCGACAGAACCGTCTTAATGAAAGGTAAATACTTGCAGTAGAAATTTGTGAATATTAGGAAATAATTAGCTTTTATGATAAAGAAGTATGTATATATATATATATCTGTTGAAATTAGATAGTAGTATTACTCAGTTGTTAGTTTCAGGAATTGATATAACTTGGATATTGATATATCAGTCAGATATGATGCTGCTGTAGTCATTGGCAAATATATGACTGACATAAAATATTTTTTAATATTAGTAGTAGTAGTAATTTTATTGACTAATTGAATATATTTAGGTAGACTAGTGATAAAAAAAAAAAACCTACGAGTTCAATTTAATCATGGAATTATTCAACTGGTTAAACACTTCATATAACAAAATTTGTATTTAAAATTTTCAAAAAATAGTAAATTCTCAAAAATCTTGAAAAAATATAAATACAAATTGCAACAAATCAGATTTCATGATAATTCTTACCTATTTTTGCATGTTAATAAAATATTATTTTTTACAAAGTTAGTTATTAAACCAATTTGTAGACCTTTCTGTAAATATATTATATGTGCTCTGTATGAAGTTCCTTACCACATTTACAAAGACAAAGTTTTCAATTATTAGCAAATCATCTCATCCTAAAGTTTTTTAGATAATGGATTGAAAGTCAGAATTTGGAGAATTGTTTCAAACATAATTCTGGAACATATTAATCATGATTTCCTATGTTTATATAGTTTCATTGAATCCATATCTATTCAAATGTAAGATTTATGTTTACGTGATTCTGAAGTTAGAAATATTTTCACATGGGTTAAATTTCTCTATATCTACAAGATTTTAATTTTGATTTGCTAAATTGTTAATTATTTATATTTTTTGATACACTTAAATTATTTATCAATAATATTTTACAAGAATGAAATGTTTGATATGCTTATGATATTAAAAATGCTTCATTTTTAATTTTTATCTGGAGCTTTTCTGTAAAAATGAGTTGAAAAATAATATCTCCTTTTATTTATTTAATGTTGATGCAGTATTCCCATCTTCTCCTATCATAGATCCTGATTATACTGAATGTTTAATGGACCTAGTTGTAAAATTCATTTATGAATTTAAGAGTTTACATTGAGTGTAACATTGAAAATAGTGAAGTTGGGGATTTAGGTAATCCTAAATTGTGGTGTTAGAAGTAAAAAAAAATAATTGTTAAAAAAAATTTGTATATATATATAAGATGGATCTTTTCACTATTCGTTTTTAGATGGGCAGCTCTTCGTGAATTAGCTGAAGGAAAACGTGAGGAAATTAATTTTGCACATGGTGTACAAACTTTTCACATTGAATGCAGAGAAACAACTGTAAATAACTTTCATTATAGCTTATTTGGAAAATTAAACACATTTTTTAGTGGTTTTTTTTTTCATAATTTGTATATGTAACTTCTTTTAGGAAAAAATGACTAAAAGCTTTTGTGTATGTATCATTCTTTTAAAACAAAAAAAATTGTTAATTTAGGACTTCAGAAGAGTATATGATTCACTTTGATGTAATAACTATAAAAATACTAAAAGATTTATTTGTTAAAAGAAAAAGTTAGTGTTAAATTCACTTCTTATGGCCTTAAAAAGACCATATGTTCTCTAAAAATGGAAAACTCAAAAAATACATTTAATTTTGTTTACGTTTCACTAAATGTTAAAAACAAAATTCCAATACATTCATCATTAAACATTTTATTTCTCTGGTAGTTCTTTAATAACTACTGTCAGAGAAGTCTTATGGTTATTAATGTAAAGTAATGACTCAATAAAACAAAGCTTAACTGGTATTTTATATACTGTGTAGAATTTGATTAATGAACTTGCTTTTTAAATGCAGAGATCTGAGTTTTTATGTTCTGTTGAGTGATTCATCCATCTTATTGTCATGTATTTGAAATGTTTATCTTTGCATATATTCAGGTAGTTATTAAAGAATTTTTAATAATAATCATAAGTAGATTTAGTAGTAGTTGACCATTTTACAGAATAAAAAATAGCAGCACAGAATTGCTTATTTCTTTATTGCAAGTGTTCAAACGTTATCACAAAAAAGAATTTTTTTGTGTATTGAAATTGTGAGCTTGTATCATGTTTTAGACATGGATTGAAGAGAAGACCAAGATACTGCAAGCTACAGAGGAATTGGGCAATGATTTGACTGGCATCATGACCTTACAAAGACGATTAAGTGGTATGGAAAGAGACCTGGCAGCTATACAAGCTAAGGTGAGCTTGATTTTAAGCAGGACATGGAACTTTTTGTATTTGCTTCTCAATTCATTTGTAATATTTAAAATTTTACATTTTGTTAAATATTAATACATCAAGCATTTAACATGTTCTCTGTCAGTAAAATTCATTGTGAAAGGGTACAACCTAGATGTGAGTTTTTATTAATCAAGGCTGAATGTATGTGGTATGTGCTTATTGGTCAAGGGTTAATATTGCAAAAATGTTATTATTGAGGTTGATATTGTTTATAGTGGTTGTTATTACTGCAGATTAAAATTTTTTGAAATGCTTTATGTTAGTTAAAATGAGAATCATGAATTGTCAGTGGTTTTAGCTGTTTTTACTCCTCAGTGTTTGAGAGAAAGTTGAGGTGGAATGTAAAAAAGTGTGCATGTATGTAAGTGGTAGCATTGGGGTAACAATATAAGTCACAGTATGCAACAGAACAATATAAAACTACGAGATTAGTGAGAAAACCAGTAGATACAGCTTCCATTTGATCCTGTCATTAGAGACATTGGTTAATTTACCCTGTTTGGGCCAAAGTGTATGGTTCTCTTCTGTTTGAAAGGTTTTGACTGTCTTCCATTTCATCTTCATTGTGCATGTTCTGGAAGGAGGGAACATGTGGGTAATGAATATATGATATAAATATTCATGAAGACTATGCTGTATATGGAAGCTTAACTGTCAAGAATGTTCTTTGACACATTGCACAGAGTCAAGATTAACAGTCTGTTAACTCTTTCTATATGGGCTCTGTCATTTTAATCGATTTTGTAACTACCAGATAACCAAGAAATTATCGATACTTTAACTTTTAATATGATGTGTGTATCTTCACAAAATTTGGCAAGCTTTTAGTAAATGTAGCAGGTGATTTGTACGTAAAAATCAGATTTTTAAGTAAGTATTTTTTACTAAATATTTGTCTGTGAATGTATGGAGCCAGAGTATTGACTAGTCTTGAGTGTAAGGTGATTTTCCTGTTAAGGTTAAAATATTTTTTTCTTGTTACAGTAATAAGTCATAGTGGGAGCCCACTAACTGTTTCCCTTAGAACTAAAGTAAACAGCACCTGATTGTGAGGTGTTATGTTACACATGTGCTGGAGTTTTGTTATGCTAAGATAAGAAGTTTCTAATTTTATACATTTTAGTTACTTTTGTTAAAAATACATAACAATAAATAAAATATATACATAAAAACAAGGATTTATAGTATTTACTGTGTACTTGAACTTGTTTGCACTACAGTAAAAAGTGAAGGTGTTTTTTCCTTAAGAATCAACGAGTCTCACAAATTTAAGCATCCAAAAAACATTTTGTGTAGCTTTCAAATATGCATTTTAGAACACAGAAGATATATCAGTCAGTAGGATATAATGTCTCAAAACTATTATAATTTATCTGGCTTTATAAGTAAGCTAAAAATAGGTTTAAAAATTCCTTTAGTGTTTGGAGCAGCAAAATGTGATCACCACAAACCAAGCAGTTCCTCTGACTAACAGTTTATGACTGGAAAACTAAACAATGACTTGAAGAGTTTGCTCTTTTTATTGGTCATAAACATATCCAACAACCATGTAAAGTTAATTAACAAACAATATTGAAAGTCTGGGAGATGGAAAGGGCTTCTCTGGAGGGTTTGACAAATTTATTGGTATCTTAATAAATCAAGAAGGTTTAAGTTCAAGTTTTAGATTCTTGGCTGTAATTATGCATAGTTTGTGTTTCTAATTTTGTTGGAAACATAAGTAGGCTATTTTTGATGTTAGAAACTTCTGAAATGGAGAAATTGGAGCTCAAAAGTGTCACAAGGCAGAAAATGAAGATATAAAATTTTTTATGTTAAATTCTAAAATTCAGAAGTTAAAGCTTGGATAATATACAAATTTGAGTTATGAACTATATTTTTATGTCAGGTTTGTTGATGTGTGTTCCTAAAGTTGTTTAATTAAATTTTGAACAGAACACTGTAAAAATCATGACATTTGTAAAATAGCCAGGCCCAGATTCAAAGGGGTGGTTGGAAGAAGCCAGTCCCTCAAAGAGGTAGCTTGCATGTCACGAGGCATAATCTGGGATCTCTTGGCACGTTTGTCCTAATCCCAACATTCTGTATGCTATTATTAATGTATGCCTTGTAGGTTTAGATGCAGGTTTTTAACATATGATAATACAGATATTATGCAAATATATCTTATTTAAAGACAATTTTTTTGTTGCCCCAAGTATACCCACAATGCCACGTTTCTAAAAATTAAGTTTTGTACATGATAAATAGATGAGGAATGATTGGTCTTTAATGTAGTTTTTATGAAGATTTCCAAAAAAAAAATTGAATGACATACTCCTTGCACATGGGCACCCATATTTTGTTAGATTTCTCTCAAAGCTGCTCAAATTTTTAATGTTTTTTTTTAGAGAATTGGGGACATTACTAGGCTATGACTAAATTTTTTCTAGTTCTGTATACAAATCTACTTTTAAAATTACTACATATTATGCCAGGCTTATAAGCTTTAAATTATTTTCATTTCATTTACAATAAACTTAACATTTAACTCGGTACACAGGCTCTCCAAAATATTAAACTATACAGCCACTTAAACAAAAACTTTTACTTTAAAACATTTTACTATTGGATATGTTTGACAAATTGTAAGCTTCTTAATAAGCACATTAATCTTTTTTTTTTCTTAGCTTGACTCTTTAGAACAAGAAGCAGAAAAAATTGAAAAAGAACAACCAGAGGTAGGAAATTATTATGTTGGAATGTGTGCTTGTATATTGTAGTAATACTTTAATGAATTGCTACAATAACACTTTGTTAACTACACAGGCTTAGTCGATTTGACTGACCACATGATCACTTCATACTCGTTTAAAGTCATTATAGTTTTGACACTACTTACTTTTAATATACTATGTATTTATTTACAAAATTTGGTAGACTTTCAGTAAACATTACAAGCCTTACATACAAAAAATCGGATTTTTTAGTGAAGTATTTTTAATAAACCAAAAAAAAGATTTGTCCATGAATATATTGAGTCTTTTATTTTTGCTAGTCCGAGTGCAAAGTGATTTTTCACATTAAGATTAAAAATACTTTTACATCTCAAAAATCAGAAATTTCATTTGAATAATCTCTAAAACCTCCAAATACATTTTTTTTCCGTAAAACTTTATATTTTATCTGTTATTTTCTCTACCCTACCTTTAAGTTGAACCACCTGGTAATCCTAAAAAAAATCTAAATAAATCTAAATTACCCTTTTTTTTCTACATTTGAAACTACATTTGTTTATACTAAGTAGCTTTAAACTTGTAACAGCATACATCTATTTATACTTAAATTTTATTGTTTTATTGCTCTTTGAACCATGTCTTACTACTATTCATGCCATCATAAATTGTAAATCACTTGGGGAACATGCAGCTCATGTTATGCTATTGAATTACATTACCCATGAGATACTCCAAGAGAAGAGAGGATGCCTAGAGGAAAAATATCACATTTCTCACACTAGGGGAAATTCTGGATTTTTTTTAAATATTGCCTTATAAAATTAAGAATTAAAACTTTTATACTATTAAAATATGGAATTTTAGCTATGATTTTATGCTATACTAATTGGTGTAACATAAACAAAAAGTAGTTTAATTAAATTTTGAATGTAAGCCACTATAACCCTTGTGACATGTGCAGTAAAGGATGCCCTTGCAGAGAGGGTTAGTAGATCTTAATTCTTTATCTTCCTTTTGCAGTCATTTACTTTTTAATCAAAAAATAGTTTGATAGATTCAAAGTAGAAAAAATTTGTAAAATACATTTCTGTGCTCAAGTACACCAAAAACAAGACCAAGATATGATTTTAATAAACAAGTTTTAGTTAAAATTATTTTAGATTGTAGTAATAGCTATATTATGATATTCAGTTTCAGATTAACTTGATGTTGCTTTGTAGTACCAATCATTTGATGAAACCAAATGTGTTTTTCATAAACAAACAAACTTTGCCTCTAGATACCATTTTGAGAATTTCTTGTTTACTCAGCAAATATAGAGCATAGGTGATTTTATAATACTGTATATACTTAACCCAATGTGCACAGGCTCATTCACTGGACAAACCCTGTACTGGAGAAGGAATATTGACTATTATTCTAAATAGAAATGAATAAAAACCCTATAACTCAAGCCCTTTCGAAACATGGACCTTTCTTCTTCAGGGTCAAATTGAGAAGCTTATAGTAAAATGGGCAAGTCTATTGTACACAAAAAATTAAATGAGTTACAAAGGTATTAGTACTTAAGATATGTATGTGAATTGATGACCCAAGTCTAAATCCAGCTCTGAAAAGTCAAGAGTGTAAGGTGGAGTTCATATGAAGAATAAAGATACTTTTGACCATCATATAATTTGTATATTGTATTTGAATAGCCTCTAGAACCTTTGATATGCATATCTACAGTTTTTCTCAGTATCCCAGTATATTGTATCTGATATTTACTTTCCTCTTCCCTGCCCCCCAGTGGCATAGCAGCATGTCTGCAGATTTATACTGCTAGAAACTGGTTTCAATACCCTTAGTGGGCATGTGCTTTATAACAAACAACATTTCTCTAATGCAGACTATCTCTAAATGAGTAATGTAGTGTAAAATAAATAGTTTATAACATAAACAAATACAACATCACATACATATAACCATGTTGAATGGCACTGTGTAAAATGTCATGACTTGTGCATTTTGACCTCCATTTGTGTACATAAGGTTAATGTTTCAGATTTACTTCTGAAATGTAATATATAGTTAATTTGTTGAATTATATGTTTGCCATTTAGCGTTTTTCATGGATATTGAACTATATGCTATATCAATGACTGTTAGTAACAGTTAGTGTTAGTTTCTGTAAATTGCTGTTGTAGATAAATTTTGGTTTATATGATTTCTACACATGATCAGTATATTGTATCTTCTTTTTGTTATGCCACTATTTAATGACTCAGTGAACTTAAGAACTACAAATGAATTAATCTGAAAAAGCCAGTGTACAGTAAAAAGAAAGGAGTATAAGTAGATAACTTAAGAAAATGTTTCATTTATATGTTTGTATTAACAAATGTAAAATATTTCACAGGAAGCCGAGATCATACGTGGAAGAATTGCACAAATTAAGAATGTCTGGGAACAGCTGACTCATCTGGTATGCAATTCTCTTATTCTTTTGTTGAAACATCAGTAATGTTTGTGATATTATGTCCTTTATTTAAAATTAACAATAATCTTACAGACTTTGAAACATATGTGTGAGACTGAAGCCTAATTGTAGATATTGATAAAATTAATACATTGTGGAATACTCAACTTCATGTACAGCTGCATATACTTACATATCTAATGTCTAAAATATTTTCTTCTAGGTAACTGCTGAATAAATTTTAATATTTGTTAACTATTAAATGGCATAAATCACACTGTTTCTTTAGATGCATTAATATTTTTTACAGCTTTATATTTTGAGTTAATGCTTGAGCCCACATTTAAAGACTGAAATTAAAATTGAAGGTACTATATTCTTCTCTGAGATAAACTATATTAGGCTGTCAAACAGTTTGTCGGTGATACAGATATTAATTTCTTTTATATTTGAACATGTTTGTATTTGAATGTATGTTGTGGGTATTTGCCAATGAATTAGAAGGCAACTTTCATTCTGTTCTACAACTTATTTTTTATTTTCTTAGCAGTTTATGCTCAGTGAAGTTTTAATTGTAACTTTGCTCTATATTTTACAATATTTTTCTTGTAATTTTACATTTCTTTTCATAACATATACAAAAAAACAAACACAAGCTAGTAAAACTTGTAAATTTTTATTCATAGTTTTTTTGGCAGTGACTAATTCTTCTGTATTTCAGTGATCAGATTTTTTAAAACCTTAAACTTGTTTATTTGAGAAAAATCAATAGTTTGCTTGCTTAACAAATAAAGCTTGTTTCTAAGTAGGCTTTATCATAATTGACATTACTTTATAAAAGAGAATATGACTTCCTTTACAGACTTTTCTTTTGAAAGAAATAGGAATATATATTAGTTCAAAAATAATTGTTATTTTTAAATGACTTAAAGTTCAAATTTATAAACACTATAGCTCAGGGATCGAGATTCTAAACTGGAGGAAGCAGGAGATCTTCATCGTTTCTTGCGTGACCTTGACTACTTCCAAACTTGGTTGACCAAGACCCAAACAGATGTGGCTTCTGAAGATATACCCTCTAGTCTTGCTGAGGCAGAGTCTCTTCTTAGTCATCACCAACAGATAAAAGAAGAAATTAATAATTACACAGATGATTTTAACCAAATGATAGAGTATGGAGATCAAGTCACAAAAGATCAAACTGATCCACAGTACATGTTCCTTCGTGAGGTGAGAAACATTGAAAATTAAGTTACTCATTATTCAGACTTGTTTCACCCAGCTACCTTTCTTAAAATATGATTGTTTGATATTTATAGCATTTTAACTAAAATTTTGGTGGTATGCTGCTGTTTATATTGAGAATCACTAGTAGTAAACTATTTCAGTAGTCTAATAATTTAAAAATATAAACTCATTACAATATTTGTGATAAACAAAGTTAGAAATACCATGCTTGAGGGTATCTGATAAGGTAATTACAAATTTTACTTGGCTTCTCTTAGCGTTTGCGAGCTCTTCAGGATGGTTGGACTGAGTTGCTTCAGATGTGGGAGAACAGGCTTCAGCTTCTGTCACAGAATCTGAACCTCCAGTTGTTCCTGAGGGATGCAAAACAAGCAGAAGTTCTTCTCAACCAACAAGAACACTATCTTTCAAAGGATGAAAGTCCTGTAAGTGTTGTTTTTTTGTTTTTTACCAGTGTAATTTCTTATTTCCTCAAAATAAAATTATATAAGTATTTTTTAGAGTAATTAAAGAACAGCTGGATGAATATTTGATAAGTTTGTGTAAATTCTGTTGTTCCTATATAAAAAAAGTAACATAACTTGCATTTTGTTTAATATTATGATTATTATTTGTCTTCTTAAAGTTAAAATGAAGATTGTAGTTTGTTGGCAGTAAGAACTGAACATCTGATTGACTCAAGTGTCAGTATAATTAACCCTTTCCAGACTGAAAGGTCACTCGGATCACTTCAAATTAAACAATTTAGTTCTTTAACCATCACACTTCTCGATTTTTTTTTTCTAGCTCTTAATTAAATTTTTCCATTTTCGATTAGCTTGATGCTTATTTTGTGTTTCTAAGTCTTCTACTTGTTCAATTGCAATTATATTGGTTGAACTCATTTATTATACTGCCCATAGAGTTCTGGAGACCATTGAATGGTTCTTAACTTGGAAAAGGGCCATAATAAAGAAGAGATCTTGGAATTTAATGCTCTGTTGTTGAGAGTACAGCAATGCTGTTTATAAATTAAAATTAATCACACATTTGGAAGTTTTGAAGCTAGTATAGTTAATAGTAATGAAACAGCCAGAAGACAAAATTTTTAAGCATATAATTAACATTTAGAAGCCCGATTTTTAAAAAATAATTTTTAATGTTTTTTGCATAATCTTTGGAAAGCTAAAGGAAATTGTTTATATGAGAAGCTATCAGATAAGGATATGTAGGTCTAGTGAGAACAGTAGGCCATGCCTGTGATGGCAAACTATTCAGATAACACAACTTATTTTTTAATGAATATGTTGTTAAGTTATATTTATTCAAAGAACATACACAAATACAAGAATTTTATAATTATTACATGTACATTGATCTTAACCATAAATATTGTTTTCAAAATGTCATACAATGACACACCTGATAAAGTTAACATTGAAGCCATTTTGAAAGGTGTAGTTATTGGTGACTTGTAAATATTTTTAATCATTCCATGTTTATATGATTTGTAGAAGGAAGTTGACTGCTTCAATCAGCAAAATAAATAGTTTAATGAATATAGAAAAAATAAAACTGATTAGATATATAAAATTTAACTTTCTGATGCATATAACAAAATATTAAGATCAGACATGAGGAATTATTATCATTTTTCAGACTAATTTCAGAAGATTTGAAATTACTTTCTTTTTCAAACATTTCATACTGTGTAAAAGGTTTATACCAAATTTAATGCAATTTGGTTATGTATTTTCACTGTGGGTATATAAAAGGCTAGCTGGGTGCTTTTGGTATCCATGTGACTCAGAAAGGGTTAAAGTATTTTTTTTACACTATCAATAATGGTTGTTTCTTTTCACATCTTAGGAAATCTTGACTTTGCTTTGCATATTAAATAGAAATTTTTATATCATAAATAACTTAATGGTTACTTTTTACATCACTAAGATTTACTGAGTTGTATATAATATGTAACAATTATTGATTGGTTACGAGGGCAAGAAATAAGCTGTGGGCCACAATTGCCAGTCAGTAATTGTATCATTATACCCCCTGTTCTGTTTTTAATTCTACTAAAATTTGATTAATTAGGGCTGTCAAATAATATATTTAACCTATATCTGTGGGTCTATATGTTGGTCTTAGTTTCCCATTTCATGGAATATTTTGTTCTCGTTTTAAAAATCAGGAATAAATCAGTAAGACTTATCCATATTATTATTAATGTAATTAAACAATGCTTCATTTCTCAATATATGCAATTTCAATATGTAGGGTCTGGTCATTTATACATTTTACTACTGGTAACTTGGTTATAAAGAGGTTATACTCATTTTGTAGATGATTATAATACTTATTCGAGAAATAATTGACTTAATTGAGGATTGGGCCACACTGCTTCAATAAATTTATCACTTAAGATCAGATCACAAAAAGGACTACACCTTCATGTGTTTACAAATTACAATAAAAGTGTAAAGTACTTACCTGTTCAACTTCAGCATAAAATTTGCTGGTGAGATTTCTGGCATTGTCTTCTACAGTCTCCCTCCATGCAGTGCAGTATTCTTCATATACTCTTATAGCTCTTTTGATTATTTTTTTAGTACTCTTACTGTCTTCTTTTTCTGCAGTGAGAGTCTGCAACTTCTCATCTGTGAGTAAATGAAATCTTGTGCCAAATGATATATTCACATTCATTTTATTAGTTTGACCAAATTGTTTGAAATTAGGCCTAAATTAGTCAATGTATTTTTACAGCTTTCCAAAAAAATTGACATGCAAACTTCTGCAGTGTGTTTGAAATTAGGCCTAAATTAGTTAGTGTGTTTTCACTGTTTTGCAAAAAACCTTCATCTTCAAACTTCTACCGTGATGCCACTCATGCATAGCAATGATCTTGGAAACATTGATGTGATTTGTAGACCAGCTTTTTAAGGTAACAGTTCATCTGTTTCATACCACGTGACGTACTCTTGGCCAATCACAGTGAAGAATGTGTGCTAGGGGTAGAATAATTGACATTGGTTATAATTTACTATGTTAATACATCTTAACTAATGTTTTTTGCACTTCAATCATTTATTAAGCACAATTTATTTGGTTGCTTGAAAATCTTGAACAATTTAAATTACCTCTTTTAAAATAAAAGACCTTGAAAATACTAAGAATAAATATGAAGCCCAATCTATTATTTGATTTATCACTTGTCACTGAATTGTACCAATTTCAGGGAATTCTACTCCTCATCTGTAATGTTGGACAAAGGCAAATAGAGAAAAAATTAACACTAGCTCGAGTTAGGAAGCACATTATGCTAATATGATAATAGGTGGATAAACAATGATTTAATCATTGTTTTTCTACCTGTTACTAGGCCTTTTATATTAATGAACTATATATTATATTAGCAGATACCCATTGAAACAATTCAATGGTAATTGATGAATAAATAAAAAATGTGCAGTCAACACAATGTCTTGGATCATAGGGAATATGCAATATGGTTGTCTAGTGGGTCGTTTCAACCATCTTTTGTCATTCCATTTGTTTTAACAATAAGGAAAATTGCATTTATTTTTAAGCAAAGGACACTGACTACAAAGTATTGTTGGCAAAAATGTTTGGGTTTTGATACATTGGGTGCTTCCAGCACAGTAGAGCACTCAGGTTTGCTAAGTTGCCATAGGGATTTTTTTTTGCTGGATGCCACTGTTCCTTATCATTTTACTGAGCACATGAATAGACTGCTACTGAAGTTAATGCTTTTTTACAGTTGTCATTTCTGTAAGAAGTGTCAAAGGGGAAATATTTAGTTCAAATCAATATTTCAGACATGGTACAATAAAATCATGCATGTGTATAATAATGAAAAAACATGCTAATATATATTTATATATATTGAACTACAACAAATATATACTTAAACACTTTTCTCTCTTTATGCATTATTTCCTTTCATGCTCCCATCTTCAAAATATTTCTTCAATATGTTGATAGAGAAAGTTCCGTTTTCTTTTTCTGAAATTCTCTCACAAAGAGACATAGTTTCGTTCTTCATAAGTTTTTTTTTTCAGATTAACTGTTCAGCACATAACAAGACTGATGGAACAGTGTTGATATCAGCATGAAATTTTAGGAATTGCAAAACAAAATAAACAACTTTCCTGTAATGTACTCTCAAAAAGAAGGATTTTGATATAAAAAAGATGGATACAAGATTAACAATTTAGTAGATACAGAGGATGACAGACAGACATTTGACTATTATATAGATGCTAATTTTAGTTTTCTTTCACTCACTACAGTGAACTTATATTTATGTAGTATTTGAAGAATATTGCATTGCTGAGGTACTGCATGAAAACTACTAAAAACACTATGACTTATCTTCACTGGAGATAGTAGATGTAGTATTGTTAACATATATAATGTTTACCATCGCTTTCATGTATGGGTCCTCAGAATATATAAAAGATCTTTCAAAGCACACATTTTACTGTCATACTTTTGCAAAATCCTTTTAAAATTATAAATTATATATAATTATAAAACTAAAGTCTGTAAACACTACCCTTTTAATCATCTTGTAACAGTTGTTAATCTCAAGTTACAGTTTGAACTGTAAACTTTATTATGACTTAAGACACATTTTTGTTGCTGAAAGAGCGATTAATGACTACAGAAATATCTGGTGTGAAACTATACTTTATAATAACATAATAGATATGAAAGTTGACTCTTTGATCTTCCTTGCTAATGGTGATTTGTGAAAACTAACACCACCTGTTGCTATAGAAGAAAATGGGAGAAAAAATTCAATCATACTACCACTGTTACACACAATGGTACCATTTATTTTTATCTTTTTATCATTTTAATTTAAGAAACTGTTTGTCATTATAGTTACTGAAAATATCCTAGCTTATTTTTATTGTTTAATACTTTAGGTTAATATTTATGTATGTATTGGGCATTATCATATATATTGATATAAATCTGTGTTTAGATTTATCAACTCTACTTTCAAATCACCGAGGTGTTGTTGTATAACTGTAGCTGCATTTTAGAAACATATTGCTGATAATTCTTATTCTGTTAATATCAGATGCTTGTGAAATACATATATATTTTGTAAAATAGAATCTTATATGTGGAGTTAACAGAGACTTCATGTCCAAAGCATAAACTTTATTCATGGAAGCTAGTTGTCCAATGCTGAGTTCTAGTTGTTCTGAGTATAAAGCAATATATTTTGCACACCCTTGCCTAAATATATGAAAAATATAAACTTAACTTGTTAAGAGAAGGAAAGAAAGTTAGAAATTACTTCAATTCCTGTTTAGCAAAATATCATAAGTGTATTTCAGTGTTCTTCCATTCCTAGAATTTCATTTTTCTGTCTAATACATAACTTCATATACTAGTATATACTTTTATGTGAATGTTTGTGTATAAGAATTATTCTTTTTGCATTGTCATAAACTATTCTTTTATTTTAAAGTTTACATTATTTGTTGTGACATTCCTGTGATAAAAATGTAAATAAAATATCAGAAAATTCAAGAAATAATTTTACTTGGAGTAAAAATACTTTCTTATCCCAATTTTTTCATTCTGTTCATCTGTTGTTTTTTTGCCAAAAGCAATTAATTTCTTTTATAACTTGTTAAACTCCTGAGCTTGATTGACATTGCTGATAAGGCTGAGCATAGTCATCTTTATAAAAAATATATATTGTTACACCCTTTGTTCAGTGTTAAACATAGCTTGAAAAAAAAAAGCACACAGTGATGGGTGCATGTATTGATTGAGCAAAATCCTTTGAATTAAGTATTTTATATTAACTGGTATCCAGTCAGGTTTTTACTATCTGCTATATCAGTATTCTTCATCGTATTGGTCCATCTGAAATTAGTATCAGAAATGTTATGTCAGCATGTTTCTTGTCTTAGGTTTTCGAAGTTTGGTTGTTGATTCTTAAAGAGTTGTGAAAAAATCCATGAATTTCTTGTCTTGATAAGTGAACATAAGGTTGTCTGTACCTTATAACTAATAGTAGATAATATTCTCATCACAGCTGTTCCGTTGACTGTACTTTATTTGTTAACTAATATTAGTTGTACTTCATATTAGATTGCTATTGTTGAATTAATCATTGTAGTTTTAGCATGTGATTCTGTAAGTTTTACTTTTGTTTAGTTTAACAAGGTACATGCATATATTACAAACACTTGTGTTTCATGTAGGCTAACTTGGAACAAGCAGAAAATTTTATAAAGCGTCATGAGGCTTTCCTTACCACTATGGAAGCAAATGATGAGAAAATTAGCGCTGTTGTCCAATTTGCAGAAAAATTGTGTGATGAAGGCCACGTTGCAGCTGACAAAATACATAAAAAAGCAGAAAATATAAATGAGAGGTGAGAAGTTAGATTTAGATTAATATATTTCTTAAAGATGCTTATAAACTTTTTTATCTTGTAATTTCTATATTTATCATTTGCAATATAATTCATTTTCAAAATTTAAAATTCTTGATATAAATTTATTTTGATAAATATTTAATCACCAAGTGTATTATTAATGTCTGTAACAGTACCACAAAAAACAATCTTCTAAATGTTTTTAACTTAACCTTTCAAAAGTGCATTTTGTGTTAGTTATTTCAAAACTACCCCAAATTTTAGTCTCAAGACAATAGACAGAAAGAGTAAGAATTCAAAGTTACTAACATTTTCAATTCTTTAAAATGTATTTTAGTGCACTGTTAATGCAATCATAGACAATTATATGTAAAAGTGAACTGAGATTCTTTATTTGGCATTTTTTTATTTGTTTTGGCAATATAGAATATCATTGTTGGTCATAAAAAATTTTTTTGTAAATATATGCAAAATGCCATCTGAAGCAGATGTATTAATAAAATTTTGTATGAAATTACATAATTCCCTTTCATGATATATTTTAAAGATTAGAAAAATAAAGGAAATCAAAACATGATGCATTATTTTTGTATAATTTAATAAGATAGATATGGTGGTTGAGGTTGCTTTGTTTGGAGATTTTTGTTTTATGACATGTATTTCATATTTTTCATTAATGAAAGATCTAAAAATCTGGGATTTAATACCTAAAAAAATATCTGTGGTCCAATTTTTGTAACAGTAACTTTTATGGTTAATAGTTTGAAACAACTATTTTTTACTTAAAATGTTACCTAGTGTAAAATATGTTTGAAATCATTATTGTTTGTTATAAACTGTTTTGTAAGAATGTAATTAAGAGTAGATCTTAAATTTCATTAACATAATGTTTTAACAGACGTAATGCTAATCACCAACGAGCCTCGAAACAGATGGATAAATTGAAAGACCAACTAGAACTCAATCAGTTCTTACAGGACTGTGATGAAGTAAGTTTGAAGCTAGTGCATGTTTGATGAATTACAAAAACAGGTTTTCCTAAATTTTTTTACAATTTAATAATAAACATTTCATAGAAAATAATTGTAGTTATTGTTGAACTAATAAAACTAGTACATTAACATTGTTTTTCTAAGATATCTTATTGAAGAGAATTTGTGATTTATATAATTGAAACTAGAATAACAGTACATAAATGTATATGCAGTAAATTTCTTTTTATCTTGTTCTTCATCACCAAACATGCTCACCTTTTCAACTTTGAGTTTGTTATAATATGATGTTCAATCCCATTATATGTTGGTAAAAGAGAAGTCCAAGAGTTGGTGGTGGATGGTGTTGACTAGCTGCCTTCCCTTTAGTTTATCACTGCTAAATTAAGGATGGCTAGTGCAGATAGCTCTTTATTAGCTTTACATGAAATTCAAATCACACCATTTATCTTGTTGCTGCAGTGCAAAATATATTTAGCTGTTTTGTAATCAAGAACTTAAAGATAAGTTTTAAAGACCTGCCATGTAATCTTTTGTATTTTCTTTATGATTCATTAATTGTATGTTTGTTTCATAGTTTTCCAATTGGATGCAAGAAAAATTCATCACTGCCCAAGATGAAACTTACAGAAGTGCAAAAACTGTTCACAGCAAGTGGACTAGACATCAAGCTTTTGAAGCTGAAGTTGCTTCCAACAAACCACAGCTTGAAAAGTTAGAAGAGGTGATAAATTAGATGCTTGATTTCTTAAAAAATAATATTTGACTTAATTTTTAAAAAGGAAATATAAATGATATTAATGCCATTTATAATAGCCTTTTAGAATACATAAACATTACTTATGCTCATTTCTTGTGTTAGATATCCTCATTCACATTTTGTCTGTTTTTGTACCAACTTCTAAGCTAATGCTGTAGAAGTAATAGAAGGCAGCTAATAATTATCTTCAAATTTGGTAGAAGCCGTGGGTAACAGAATATCATGGAAATATGCTACTCTCATTTATTCTCACCAAAGGCACTAAAATAAGAGTTTTTACAGAAAGTAAAATTAATCTTTCTGTAAGTCAACCCATTAGTTTGTAATATTTAATCATGTATTGACTTGGAATTTTTAAAATTATTAACATTTAAGTATACTACAAAATGAATGCACTGAGAAAAGCCAGCATACAAAAACAGTTGCTCAATATTTGATAAAATTGAAAATTAAAAAAATAAGCTCTAGTAAAATAAAAGGACTAAAGAAAACAAAGAAAAAATGTAAATAAATATTTGAAGAAATTGTTTATCCAAATTTTGAGTAAAGTATGTAATATTGTAATAATAATCTTGTTTTATGTACCCACTGATTTATTAATTTAGAGATAATTCACTGAATGGAGGTAGCTTAAGTGGCTGCATATATCTGATTACAGTTATTATAATTTTGTATTTGATGTAGGCTGGCCAAGCACTTATTGTTGAAAAACCAGACATGAAAGATATCATTGAACCTCGTCTTGAGGAGCTAGCTCAGCAATTTGAAACCTTAGGGAGGACCACAAAAGAAAAGGGTGAAAAATTGTTTGATGCCAACAGACAAGTGCTTTATGAACAAACATGTGATGATATAGATGGTTGGATTACAGATTTAGAAAATCAAGTTTTGACAGCTGAGACAGGTCAGGATCTCACCAGTGTGAACATCATACTGCAGAAGCAACAGGTCAGAACAAAAACAATGTTTTGTTGAAGAGACATAGACATATTTTTTACTGTTTAGAATAATTTTTAACTCTATTTTTTTTTTTTCAACACGGGCTCGGTGCCTGGGACTGACCTTGTAACCATTTTGTGTTTGTTTTCATGCTATAACTTTTAAATTAGTAAGTGTATGTAAACGAAATTTGCAAATTATCAGTAAACATTACAATGCTTTCATATGCAAGATATCAAGTTTTTTTTCATTAAGTCTTAAGGTTTGTTAGGCACTTTTTTTCTCGTCTCTTTTTTTCTTTTCACATGCAAAGTAATTTTAATTTTAAGATTAAAAATACTTTTATGCATCAGAAAATTTTCAAATATTTATAATCTCCAGATAGTTATCAAACATTTCTTAAGAAAAAACTTTATATTTTATCTGTTATTTTCTCTAACGAATCTCTGTACAGGTTCGGTAGATTTGACTGATCTCGCAAACAACATAAAAAATTAGGAAATAAATATAAATTATGCCTGTTTTATTCTAGAATGACAACAGATTATAACACAAAAATGTAGGTGTTTAGACTAAATAAGTTAGATCTCATAACATTATACATTTATTATTTTTATTATATTGACTTTTCACCTGTGTTTGGCTAACAGTACAGAAGTTACAATAACGAGGCACACATGCACTCATGTTACCGTATCCAATAATATAAAACTGACTTTTAGTGTTTACAAAGTGACCTGTCTTGGATGTGTTTTATTATTTCAGTTATTAAAATTTCACACGTGGAGGATGTGAAACAAAATAACTTTTTTTAGGTTTTATATATGCAGTTGAATAACCAAAAAATCACAAATTACTATATTGATACCATAGAATTCCACTATAATTTATTAAGCTTAGTAACTAAACTGTATTTCTGTCTAAAAATATATGAAATTTTGCGCAGACTAAAGACAAAGCCTACCTTCTTGAAATCTTGGTTTGAAAGAATGAGATGGTGTCTTAACACTACTAAATGGCTGAGAATGCCACTAGGGGGACATTCTGAGCTTTCGATTGCTTATTCACGAGTAATATACTGAAGTTAATCTATATAAGGGACTGTTTCCAAAAATGGAAAGAGGTGAGTGGGGCCACTGTATATGATTCAGTATATGAGCGATATCTCAGCAAATAGAAAAGATATGAGGTTCTTATTTTATTTTCTAGCTTATAAATATCGGTAAGTTGAGTTCCTAATTTGTATGAAACTATAGACTTAGTATTTTAACATCACAAACATTTAATTTGAACCAATGCACCATTCAACATACCACGTGACACACAAAAATCGATGTTTAACTGTTTTTTTTATTTACTTTTAAATTAAGAAATTGAATCATGTATAATATTAAAATTTAAATTATAATCTACAGTTTGATATCACACTTATTGACATAAATAGTAGTTCAATAAAATTTTGAATGCGAGTCGAGAAACGCGATGACATGGCCTTTGACCCATGACCCATCTGGAAAGAGTTAAACTGTTTTTCCCTTTTCAACAAAATGCTCATTATGTTTTCATAATGTTATGTAAATACTCATATAAGCTGAACCTTTATTCAGTTTATTGCTTACTTCAGTTCTTTAAATAGCATAAATGTTTGAGGGTTTAATAAAGAGAAATCATTAAATTTTATAGTAAAAGTATCTTATAGCCAACTCAAAAATCAGAAAATGATATAGGAAATATTTTTGAAAATATGGAATATAACTAACAGATTTTTTAGGGATATTGAATATTAATTTTCTTATTCCATTTTTTTTATTAAGCTTTTCAGAAAAACAACAACAAAAAACATAGGAATGATATAGGCAGATGCATGAAGGAAATAGCACTTCTGTGTGTGTGTGCAGGTGATTAACTATCAGAAATCTATTTTCAGATTAGGAAAATGTTAATCTGGTGATATACATGCATACTTTGAGCCTGGTCCATTGGTGGGTCAGCTGTAAGTTTATGGACCTACAATGCTAAAATCCAGGGTTAAATTGTCCGCAGTGGACAGAATGCACATAATCCACTATGTAGCGTTGTGTTAAAGAACACATAAAGTTTAACCTTGTTTTTTTTTAAGATGCATTTTTTTGCCTTTGTTATAGATGGTAGAAACTCAAATGGCAGTAAAATCAAAACAAGTGTCAGAACTTCAAAAACAGGCTGAGCATCTAGTGAAAATGGATCCAGATAAAGGTGGTGACATTCAGGAAAAGAAGGTCTATGTACAAGACAGGTAAGATTGAAATGGGTTGAGTCCATATTTTTATAAGTGGCAGTGAGGAAACTTTTTAAGTCTGTGTGTCTGTATCAATACTTTTTTTTTGCAAAAGAACTAAATGGTTTTAATAGTCCAAATAACTGTTATTTCAAGAATCTATTTGTATCAAAGGAATGATTAATTTATGTAATTACAACAAAAACAATATATCACATTAACCACAGCCTACTTATATTATAAGTACATTACGCAGCTCTTGTCAAATTTCATTCCAAAAATATAACTAGTAGATGAAATTGTTTAAAACTTGACAGTAACTTTCCTGAAGGCATGTAGTTTCAGAAAAGTAAATTATTTAATTTTGATTTACTTAGTTTTTATGCATTATCAGCTTGGAAATTCTATGCCCATAAGTTTGTCTATTGTGATGATAAAACAGTCACATCAATAGTGTAAATAGTGTTCAATGTGGTAGACATATTTCACACCCGCTTAAGATATTTTCTCACTGATTAACTCAGACACATTTGAGTTCTAAGCACTAGGCCTAAACCACTTCTAAAGACCTTGCATTCGCACCATCAAAAATTCTTAAGCCTAACACTTAAGAATCAGCTTTTGTTCCTAAAATTATATTTACTTTGAGTTAAAATTGCAATATAATGATTAAAATAAATGTTAAAACAATATAGCATATTTTTAGATTCTTTAAAAATCATGAAAAGTCTATCTGCCATGCGTTTCTTTTTCAAATGCAAGATTTTCAAGACATGTAACAACAGGTAGTGTGCTAAACTGACTATAGTCTCAAACTAAAGCGTCAATTTTTATATTAAGCACCACACACTTCCCTATGTTATCACCGTATGATTTGTCAAACATGAGAAACATGAGGTGGCATCAAAATTGACACCTTACGACTAGGATTGGTTAGAATTTTAAAAGCTACGGTTGAACACACCCAGATGCCATTTTATGAAGAAAAAAAGACTACAGAAAGATTTAAATGCTGATCATAGATGGTAGAACAAGTGCTAAAGTGCAAGGAAAAATTTTTAAATTTTGAAAGAAAATGTTTTAACCTTAGAGAGTGCTAATTTACAGTCTGAAACATATTTTAGACTTGTTTTATTAAATTTCTCTTTAAACATAATTAACCCTTTTGCGACAGGCTCAATATAAAATACACAAGTTTGTATACACACTTGCACACATTAACTATTTATACTATGACTTTTAATGCAGTATGTGTATCTTCACAAAATTTGGTAGACTTTTAGTAAACAGTACAAGTCTTTCATACACAAAAAAATTAGATATTTTAATGAATTATTTTTATTGAAGATTTGTTTGTGAATATATTGAGTCTGTTTTGTTACTAGTCCGAATGTGAAGTGATTTTCCTGTTATGATTAAAAAGACTATTCTTCATCCCTAAAATCTGTGAAGTGATTTTCCTGTTATGATTAAAAAGACTATTCTTCATCCCTAAAATCTGAAATATGAAATCTGTAAAAACCTCCTAAATACATTTAAAATGTTTGTTTTCAGTAAAACTTTATATATTATCTGTTATTTTCTCTACCCAAACTCTGTACATGGTCGGTCAATCTGACTGACCTCATAACTACAGAAAAAAAATTAGATAAATCTAAATTACTCTTTTTTTACTTTCTAGAATGACTTCAGATTGTAACATGAAACTACATTTGTTTATCCGAAGTAGCTTTAAATTTGTGACAATGTACATCTATTTATACTTAAATTTTATTGTTTTGTTGCTCTGTGATTGCCCTTTGAACAACTTACTACTATATTCATGTCATTATAAGTTGTGAATCATTTGGGGAATGTGGAGCTCATGTTACGCCATTGAATTACCCACGAGCTACTCGCATGTTGCTTCATGAAACATTTTTATTATATTATTGTTATTATTTTACTTAATCTAACCTAAAGAGACCCTTAATTTTACATTTTAGCTATGTGTATATATAAAGAATAAGCATGAAAAGCAAGAAATAAAGTACTTACCCTGGTCTTTTTTTTTTGCTGTCACCTGTAGATGACACTTAACCCTACTTTTTTAAGCTAATTTTTATTTAATTATATAATGCACCAAAGAACATAGAATAATAACATGCAAAAAACAGAAAATTTCCCCTAACCATCACAATTTTTCTGGCTTTCTAACAATGCAACAAAATCATTCAAGCTAGTCGTTATCTTTCCAGTGGGAACAAAGCTTGTACTGACTGAGAAATTGACAATTCTCTGTTCAGAAAGCAACCTAATATAATACATCATTTGATAGATGAAAACCTTGACTTTCTATTGGTTATACATAATATAGAATTAAACATACGAGAGAATTAATAACAAATCCTGAAAGAGAGGATGTGACAGGTGGGTGTGGCAAGAGGGATCTGATTTTCTATTTGATGACTATAAAATTATGGTTTGTCTGAGAAAAGACGATTTTATAGTGGGTAATTTACATTAAATTTTGTACTTATTGGAGGGGTGGTGAATAAAATAGAGAAAAGTGGATAACTAGAGAAAATACCTTTCTCATACTAGGGGAAATTCAGGATTTTTTAAATGTTGCCTTATAGAATAATAACTTAAATCGTATATACTATTAACATATGGATTATTAGCTATAATTTTATGCTATACTAATTGGTATAACATAAACAAATAGTAGTTTAGCTAAATTTTGAAAATAACTTGCTAAAAGACCGTGACATGCGCATTTAGACCCACCCATCACGAAAGGGTTAAATAAAATAATTTAGTAGAAACAACTTAATATTATAGTATTATTTAAAAAATTAAGTTCTTAAGTACAAGTTCAAATAAGTTCCTTGTAATTTTTTCAATTCACTGGTATAATTTTTCCCTCAGGGCAAGACAAAATGGACATGGTTACTGAAAGAGATATCTGATGTCAACCTTGTTTTATACTTTTTTTTTACTTGATTGGGCTCACAACAGGAGTACATATAGTGATTTAACTTTACAACATTTAAAAGAGAAGTTGGTGTACTTTAAACTATATTTAATTAAACCATATGTTTTAACTAAAGCTGTAGAAGTTTTTATTATTCATAATAATTGCATATATATGAAATTAATGTGATAAATGTTCAGGAATTTGTAAAATCAATTTTAAAACTAATGTTTTTGAGATTAACAGTGCTGAAAAATGTATATAATTAAACCTAATTTTCAAATGATATTTAAAACATAGTTGTATGATCACAGATTTCAACGGCTTGAAGCTCCTTTACAAGAAAGGAAATCTCAGCTTCTGAAGAAGAAGGAAGCCTATCAGTTTCGTAGGGATGTGGAGGATGAGAAATTGTGGGTACAAGAGAAGATCCCATTGGCTCTCTCAGCTGAGTATGGAAACAGTCTTTTTAGTGTGCAAATGTTAAAAAAGAAGTACCAGGTGAGATTGAAACATGACTAATTCTTTTTCTTTTCATTGCTATATATGAATTATTGTAATTGTATACCCCAAATTCAAGTTTTTGAACTAAACTTTATGGGCATCTGAGGAAAACAAAATGCTGGAAATCCATTTTATCTTTTTTTTTAAATTTTACAGTTAAATCTTGCTGTTTAAAACAAAAGATGAAATAAGATTTTTTCTATTGTATTTCTTGTCTTCATCATCTTAATTTCTAATATAATATTTTATATTTAAAACTAGTTACCAATATATTTATATGAATAATAAAAGAATGATATATTGATTCAATGAATGAAAATTTCAGTTAAAATTATGCAAATGTTTATTCTCTTTTGTGATTATAATATGAAATGTAAATTTTTTTTGGATAATTAGTATTCTTCTGTGTTTGTTTTTCAGTTATTTTATACATAGCCAGCTGAACCTTTTCTACATTTATTGTTCATTCTAATAGTTTTGTTTAACTGTAAGTGTTTCTTTGTACGTACACAACTGATTCTTTGTACTTGTTATACAATATGATATTTTGAGGTAATTTTTAGTCAATCACTTTGTTCAGAGGTAATTAATCTTTTCATGAATTTATTATTGAAGAAATTTTTATGCAGATATTTGATCAGTAATTTGCAGTAATTGTAACTGAGTATATATGTGTGTGTGATTAAAACTTCCTTATTGTTGAGCCAATTTGTATGTAGATAAACAAGTGTTTGCTTTGTGTGGTCAGTAGTCAGTTATTTTATATGGAGATCCTTAAAACTTGTACTATTTTTTAATTTAATCTTAAACAAGTAAAGAACTTATACTTTCATTTGTTTTTTTAGTCACTTCGTACAGAGATAGATAATCACGAGCCAAGAATTATGAATGTTTGTGGAAATGGGCAAAAGCTGATTGAAGAAGGCCATGAAGCTGCTGAAGAATTCCAGAAACTTATTGAAGAGCTTCTTGATTTATGGCAAAAACTAATTAATGCAATGGATATTCGTAGAAATAAACTGGAAGAATCTGAAAAAGCACACCAGGTACATATATATATGTTTTGTAACATTAGAAATATCATTGTGTAAATCACAGCATCTGAAAAGAAGAAACGGCTTATTACTCCAAATTATTGGTTGTATGGTATCTTTATTTGTTGTAAGCAATAGTATTTTGAATATGTTTACTAATTTTCAGATTGTCTGTAGTTATTTCTGTTTTTTTTGTCATCCAAGACTGATTGCCCATCTGCTTTTACAAATTCTGTTCAGTTCTAAGGTGTATTAAACAATATATTTTTAAGTATATGTTTTAATATCATTTTTGAAAGGTGCTAATGTTCTGAGATATGTTTAACTAAATATTTTGTAATAGGATTAAAATTTTTAATATTCTTAGTTTGAATTAAATAATTTTATTTTTTCTCACAAAATTGGTATTCAGTTAATGAATTTTTTTGTATGTGAAGTGAGTGGAAGTGTCAGTACCTTATAATTATTACCAAGTATTCAAATTGTCCTTGTATGTTTGCAGTATTATTTTGATGCATCTGAAGCAGAAGTCTGGATGAGTGAACAGGAGTTGTACATGATGGTAGATGATCGTGGTAAAGATGAAATCAGTGCTCAGAACCTAATGAAAAAACATGAAACCCTGGAAAATGCTGTTGAGGATTATGCAGTTACAGTCAAACAGTTAGGAGATGTTGCTAAACAACTTATTGCAGAGAGTCACCCAGATAGGTAATCAAAAATTATTCTAAAACACCTGTTATCATTACAAAACAATAAAAAAAAATATATCTTATCATATATTTGCTTGTGTTTTTTTAAAAATGCAGTATTAAAAAAATTAATGATAGAACTCACTTTTGCAGAATGCATTTTTAAATTAAAATATATTCCAGAGCTTTGTTTTATTCTAATATTTCATGTATAAATCTGGTCTTTTTTTCATCATTTAGGTACCTACATTTTTTGTCTATTATGGGTATAATTTTTGTAATATTGACTTTCTTGGTTAAGATTACATAAGTTATATTTGAAATCAAGTTGAATGTCTTTCAATTAAAATTTGTAGGTATTGGCCATTTTTTAATTTTTGTACTGACTAAGTAATATATTCAAATAATGTTTGCCTCATAAGACTAAGTATATATATATTTTAAGTTTGACCTTTCTTCGTAATTAAATAATATCATGTAAAGTTCTTAAATATTTTTTAAACATTATTTGTTGAATCATTTGCATAAAAATAACAAAAAAGTTTTGTTTTTGATTGCCAAACTTGTAGTCTGATTTGGTTTAATCGAGCTGTGATTGATTTATTCCCTAGATAAAACTAAGATATTAAATGTAATTATTATTGATAAAATTTATGCTTCCAAGACAGAATAGTTATATCCTTTATGCATCTGTCTATGAAACTTGCATGCCACTAGCCTTAAACTAATCTCCCTTAAAATTCACATCAATGTGAACTGTGCTGGTTCCTGATGACATCATCATGCAACAATAGCCCTCTACCAATAGAAAGGGACACAACCTCCATATGCATTAACTTCCCTTAAGCACTTGCACTTGAAATAACTTCATTCTTTTCCTCAGCATTACCTTGAAGAAATATGTTAATTTTTTTAAAGTCTACTGAGATTTGCAATTTTCAATGTAACTTTTGTTTTCATTCTGCCTTTGTTTTTATTTCAAAAGCATTCATTAACCTAATGAATTCTCAAGTGACGGTGATTTCTACTATGGCTTCTGGAGGCTCATTGACTGTTGAGGATGTTACAGCTATTGTACAGTGTGTTGTGGGTTCCCTCATGCATACTTTTCCTCCTCCAATCCTGTCCCTTTGGTTAGCATCCTTTCTTCTCAGTTTGTGAATGACCAGCAGGACAACAAACTTCGCTGACTGTTCCCCACTTTGGTTTGTTTTGGGTACTGCGTTACTGGTTGGGGAAAATCCTCAAGCTTCTGATCTATTTCGGGATGTGATTTCTCAGGTATGTTTTATATTTCTTCTTTGGCATGTGTCTTTTGATTCTTTCCACTCTTTACTCCAGGAAACCAGTTTTTGGGATAATATTTTCTTCCTCCCTCACCTAATATTAGGGTTCATACTGATTCCTTTCTCAAACATTTCCATACTCATACTCACATGCTTCATTCTCCTCGTATTCTTGACTCCTTTGTCCTGGCCACCAGCAATTTTTCCTTTCCTTTTCTAGATTCCCAGTCTTTAGAATCTCTTTTTGCCTGCTTGAGGAGTGGACCCTTTGTCCTCTATTTCACTCTCTAGTTCCCTGTTTTTAATGTCTTCTTCTTTTCTTCACCACTCTCTTACAATCTCTCTGCACCTTTTGTTTGAGGCATTTCATTGTGCTTCACTGGGGTTTTCTGGATAGGTTTGTTCCCTTCTCTCTACCATTTTAGCCTGTACCACATCTTCTCTTTTGTTCCTTTTTACTTGATTCCTCTGCTGCTAGAACTTCTTGGGTCAAGATGTGCCGCTCACTAATGTATGCCTGCACCTTCTTTCACATCTCCTTGATATTTATCAGGCTCCTTTTCTTTGCCTGAAAGTCTTTGGTAATGTTTGTTTCATTGTAGACCTGAGTGGAAGTAGACCAGCGTCAGTCCTCATTATCTTCCCTAGTTTCTTCTCTTTCTCAACCGTGCCCTTCAACTCTTGGCAAGATCAGTCTATCACTACCTTTCTAATTATAGTTTCCAGATCTTCCTCTTCTTTCTGTCTTTCTGACACCTGATTTGTTGCTTATCTCATCAATGATATCCTGTTGGGTCGGGCCCTGTGGGTGCCTGTTTGTCCACTTAACTAGGGTTTGGTGTCAGTTTTATACTGAGAGATGGGTTTTTCATGTTTTCATTCATGGTCTCTCTCATCCCCTCTTTTGTCTTCCCATTTCCTTTTCTCCTTCCTCCAACTCTGTTTATCTTCAGCATGGATTTGGTCTCTAACATTTTCACCAAACATGCCATACAGAGAGTATACACTCTCTCTATAGATGTTTTACTCTGGTGTCTGGTTATTGATCCTTCATCTCTAAACTGGTGTCTTGTCATTCCATGGTTCCAGCTGGAGAATTTCTTTCCTCTCCACTGGTCTTTTTCACCTGGTCTATGGGTGACCAAGTAAGGCATATTGGACACCTATATATCTCATTTACCCCACCCTCCAAATGTTTTTTCTTTACATTTCATCCATTCCATCTTATTAAATGCTCTTCCCTTCAGTGTGGCTTCAACCCATTATGTTTTCAATCAATCCATGACGGCCTTCACTCGCTACTCTCACAGACTGGGGCTGTATTTCCATTTCTGCCTGGTTGAATGGCTTCTACTTGCTCATTCTTGGTAGATGTTCTTCTCTCACTCATCCCTTCTTCTGCATGAGGCTGCTTGGTTGGGACTAATTGTCATGTTTTCCAAGTCCTTTATCATGCCTACACAGATTTTAGTACATATGGGTGTTTTCTTGTACTCTCATCTCAGTCAGGTTCAGCCTTCACCTCTTTGCCTGCAAGCTATGGAAGGTCTGGTCACTGTGGTTTGTGTTTCTCATTTTTGTTTAGTATGTGAGATCCTTTCACATTTGGATACTCTGGTTTCTCAGGAATCACTTATTGCTTTAGGATGTACATATGCACTTCCTTCAGTGAATCTTGCAAAAACAGTGGAATATTTATTGGGATCAGTTGTTCTTAATTGTGAACTTCCCTTATCCTCTTCTCAAAGACTTGTCTTGGTGGCTAGACCGTGTCAATACTACGATTGGCATTCGATTACCACTCCCCTGACCAGATCTACATCTCTTCACAATTGCTTCCCTTTTGGGTTGGGGTACATCTCTGAACAACACCATGTCTTCTCACATTTGGGCACAGGAAGAGTTCATTTCATATAAATGGACTTGAATTTAACTCTGTTCATCAGATATGTTTTCATTTCCTACATCTTCTGGTAGATCTGTTGGACATGATCTACTCCAACAATTCCACAGTTGTGTCACATATCATCCATTGAGGGGGGAGACACTCGCTCCAGGACTTTTTGCTTTTTTGGCATTGGATCTCCTCTTCTAGACTCTTTCCCATGGAATTTGTTCTGTCACATGTCATATGCTGTGGACTTTGAACCTGGGGACAGATCACCTCTCTTGGCTGGACCTCATTCTACCTACAGTGTGGTCTCTCTACCCTTGGGGTTTCCATTGGTTTTACTTTTCCTTTCAGTTTCAAGCTTCTTCTCTTCTGGTCTCCAGTTCCTCATCCTTTGGCTCTGGCTGTTGATGCTCTAAGCCAGGACTGGCATCATGGTTATTCATCTTTTACTGTATGCCTATCTTCCTTTAGGACTCCTCGTTTTGGCCCTTGCCATGATATGCAACACTCCTTGTTAGATCTTCTTGGTAGTGCCTCTTTAGGCAGCTCATACCTGGATTTCTCTACTTGTTATCTCTCTCTATTACTTCAACCACACACATCCCTTTTTCATCCAAGGGTATCATCCCTTCATTTCCATGTGTAGGATTTGTTTGGTCCTTCACCCTTTCTGAGGGTGGCGGGTTCAAATCCCTATCCCACCAAACATGCTCACCCTTTCAGCCATGGGAGTGTTATAATGTGACGGTCAATAACACTATTTGTTGGTGAAAGAGTAGCCCAAGAGTTGGCAGTGTGTGGTGATGACTAGCTGCCTTCCCTCTAGTCTTACACTGCTAAATTAGGGACAGCTAGCGCAGATAGCCCTCGTGTAGCTTTGTGCAAAATTAAAAAAAACAAACAAACAAAACCTTCATCCTTAGAGCTGGACTATCCAATCTTGTAGCCTTCTTCTTATCCTATTTCTGTCACTCTTCCACTTCGTGACAGTTTGTCATCATTGATCCATCCACCACTTCGTTCATCCCAGTCATCCTATTGTGACCCACCTTTCTATCGTTTTTACTTGGTTGTTCGACCATGGTTTGTCTGTCTCCACCAATGCTGGTTATTGGGTAGCCTTATCCAATATATTTGATCTTTCTATTTAAAACAGAGTTTTCTTTTCCTGTCCTCTCCACTCTATTTTAATCTTTTTTATTCTTTGCCAACCCCCCCCCCCTCACCTGACTCCCATGCTACACTAGGATCTTGATGTGGTGTTACACCCTCTCACATGTACCCCATTAAAGCCTATGGCTTCTTGCTTTCTCTACCTTCTTTCTCTTATGACTTCCTTCCTTCTTCTTGTAACTTCTGGTTGCCATCATTTAAGTATATATACTATTGATGGTTCTCCAACTGTATTCCCCTGCATTTCTTTACTTCTCTGTTTGAACCAATTTTTTCTTCCTAACCCTTCAGCTTCTTGGGAGGGTGACCATTTTTTCTCCCCTGCCTCCCTTCCTTCTATGATCGTTCTCACTTAGCCCCACTCTTTTGTCCAGTTCAAATTATTTGGTGTTTCTTGGCACAAACTTTCCCTTTAGGGGTCCCTACTATTGTTTGTTTATTCCCTGGGTCCCCTCTTCAACCAGGAACCTCTCACCTTCTACCCTTACTGTATGGATCCATCAACTCCTCTGGTTGGTGTATTCTTCTTTGGATGTTCCAGGCTCTTTCACATTTCATCACATCTGCTTCATCTCTTATCTAACTCTCTTGCTTCTCAATTTAGCCAGCCCTTAGACAAGATCCTCCATGTGGCCAACTCCCCACACATTTGTTACTCATTCTATTGGGCTGTTTCGTCTCCCCGGGAATTTTTACCCCCCCC
>NW_013666752.1:227197-244365 GCF_000517525.1 Limulus polyphemus
CCCAACCAAAACCACCATTCTTAATTTGACCCACTGTCTTTGTGAAGGGTAAGTATGTTTTATTTTTCCCTCCCTTTCCATCTAACAGGATCCCAACAGGTAGCTGATGCTTTCTTCCAGGGTATGCATATTTCTCAAACTCCACATTGGGTCAGGGGTAACAGAAAGCTCTCAATCCATCCTACCTGTGCCTACTGTCAAGATGAAATGTTCTGAAAGACCACTAGAGGTATTCCAATTGTATACACAATTACTCAGCTGCCCAATCCAGATAATACCATTCCATAGACTTTTTGGCTTTTCAATATGGGGTTTTTCAGTCAATCACTGAAATTTCGCCATTAAAAGACCTTTCTGGCAGTCAACTGATAGAGAATCTGGGCAATTCTCTGGGGCTTCCCAAAGCAAATTTCTCTTCACCTTCTTCAAGTGGAGAACAGGAAAGCAGTCCTTAGCCACTAGAGTGGTGACCTTGGAGAGTTCCTCTTTGATTGGGTTCAGCATAATATGGTAAGAAGTATGGTGGTGTGACTTTGTCGTTGTAGTGTGGGTTACCCTTCAAACAGCTAGTGTATTCTCCTTCTTTAGTCTGACTCTGTCCAGTTGAGTTGAGGTGAGCATACACTGTGTGGTCTGATTGCACCCTAACCACACTACACCTATTGGTTTGCTGACTGCTGGTTTGCAAGTGCTCAAATGGTTATGTTCTTAT
The DNA here is from genome assembly GCF_000517525.1 of Limulus polyphemus. Taxonomy (NCBI): domain Eukaryota; kingdom Metazoa; phylum Arthropoda; class Merostomata; order Xiphosura; family Limulidae; genus Limulus; species Limulus polyphemus. The sequence continues at coordinate 227,910 of NW_013666752.1, forward strand.
TCTACCCATCTCTGCAACACTTTAGGCTTATTTGCTTCTGCCTTCTTTACATTCTTTGTGAAGAGTATACCATGGTTAAAACAAGAATCTGTCTTCTACGTGTATGCCCCTGTGGAGCCTCTGCCATCAGGGTTTACACTCCATGGGCTTTCCCTTTGGGTGCTTCATGAAAGGAGCTCATCTGAATTTAATTTTTCACCGATCCTTCACCATTTCAATGTGAGATTCTAGCTATTCTGTGTATGAGGTATCACCTTGGAAGTTAACATTTTCCTAAGCTGAAAATATATTTCCGATAGATACCTACCTCTTTACACATTATCACCAGACTCCTCACTTCCGGTGCACTTTCTTCTTGCCTCATCTAAAAATTAAGATATTTTGAGTGCAAGTGCTTAAAAGGAATTACTTACTGCGCATGGAGGAGGTTGTGTTGGCCTTTTATTGGTGGAAGGCTATTGTTATATGATGATATCATACACCAACACAGTTCATGTTAAATACATGAATTTTAGGTGGGAGTTAGCTCAAGGCTAGTGGTATGGAAGTCTCATAGGTAGACATGGGAAGGATATAGCTATTCTGTGTGCCAAAGTATCTATCAGAAGTACATTTTTGGATTAGGAAAATGTTAACATTGACTGTATGGTTCCTATGAGTGAGGGAAACTTGGAAAATTCAGTGAATTTTATATTTTATGTTATTCTGTCAATTTTTTTTGTATTTGTGAAATTGCATGGACTGGCAAAAAGATTGTGATAGACTGGCATCATTGGTTGACAAACACTGTCGTAGAAGCATCACTCAAACACATGAAATTCACAGACTTCCTGGTTTTTGTCTGTGAAACGAAATTCCCTAATGTTTTCTGAGCCCACAATTCATATGTAAATTGTAATTCCTTTTCATTGTACTTGCATTTTGGTGGTCCATGGCTGTTTAGGGAGGTAGTGAGCTGGTCCCTGGTATCAAAAAAGCTAAGAAATGCTGTTCTAATACATAGATGGAGAAAAATAATTATCATTAGAACCAAAAAATTGCATAAAGATTAATTTAGCACATCAAAATGTGTATTTTATACATAAACATTATTAGGTTTACTTCAGTCTTTTTGTCTATGTTTAATTGTAATGGAGTATGAAGGCTGCTGTAATAGATTACATAAACAGTAGCTAGGTTTCTGCTTAAATGGAATGTAAGGGCTGTGTACAAGGTTTCTTCTTCTCTTCCCCAAATTCGAGTCACAGAAGATTGTTTTACTACAGACCAAAACAAAAAGCTCATGACAAATTACTATTTAGAGATACTGTTTATTTAATAAGCTATTTTCTCCTTACAAATATTGGTACATTAATAAAACACTTCTTAGGTCAGTAGTCATAGAAGGAATATGTAATACCCTGGGTATATTATGTCATTGACATGTTTGTATAAGGAAGATTTGAAAAATGTCAAATGAAAATTAACAGTATGACTATTTCAGTAAAGCCTGGCAGTTTGGGGAAGTTTTGTTTTATTTCATATCTGTACTTATATTTATTCAATTAATTATGAAAAATAACAGTAATAATTATCTAAAATAATAATTTATCAGTAATTTTATTTTAATTTTTTATAAAACAAAACATACATCACCAAGCATTGCATATAGCACTATATGTCATGATGTATATTACAACTTGGGCAGTTTGGTTCATTTTAATGACTTGGTTCACTTGATACAGCTCAGTTTGAGACAATTCCAAATATTTGTATGTTTGATTTACTGAAATGAAACCAATACATCTAGACTGAAGCACTTAATTATAAAGGGTTATTTTAATGGAAGATGACTAGATATACAATCTAAATCTGGTTGTCATGGTAGTTGTGCTTCTTAAATCTGTACTGAAATACAGGTTGACAAAAGATTACATTTTAGTAAAATTCCTGAAGAAAACATCAGACTATGATCTGTTTGACATAGTTTAGCAAACAGTTTAACAATCTTAACAAAAACTTATGAGCTGTAGCTAGTGAAAATGGATAAAAAAGTAAACATAAATACCACAACCCAACCTACCCTTTCCAATAATAGTCCAGTGAATTATGTCTTACAGGGATAAAATTAAGAGGATCAAACAGGTAATACAGTAATACATGTTATTTACTTTGCAATACCCATACACTGTAGTAAACTCATATTTTTGATATCTATAAAACACTTCACTTACTTAACAAAATCACACAATGATCCAAAGTACACTACTATTTTTGCACGTGCATTTCAAGTACTTCTATATCAAAAGTATTGAAATCTTATTTATGGATGGATCGCATTACCAAAATATTTTCAAAAACAAAAGATTAAAGTTAGAATTCAATCTGAAACAATTCTTTTGATTTACCCAATCAACAAACTTCACGAAAGGATAAGTAACCAGTCTAATAGTATAAGTTCATAAAATGATTCAAACTCTTGACTCTGGTATGATAATTATTCTGGAATTTTCAACTCAAATCTACACACAATATCTACATAATAATGACAATAAATAATAACAATAATAATAATCATCATTATATATTTTCCGATGTTTGTTTAGTTCTCAAGTAATATTGAATTACTTGTATTTTGTGTTGTATTTATTAAAAACAAATTCAAAATTTGATGTCATTTTATTATTGTGATAGTTTCTCTTTTCCAATCTGGTAACTGATATTTAATTTTAATACCTTTAATAGGTTTGTTTCCAATCAGTATAATCAACATGAGTACTGTGCTTTGGCAAAATTTAACATTTGATGGTTGTGGATGTTTTAATCCAACCAGGAAAACTTCTAATATGCAGGACAAGTATGACAGTGCTCTTATCAGCTAAACTTATAAACTTTAGATAGCACTTTGCAACAACATATACAAGAATAAAAGCCTACACAATTTATAAAATCAGCAAATGAAATTTTTGTACATTTTGTTTAAGTATGCACATCATAAAATGTTGCTTTAATATATACTTGATGTATGAGAAGTGTACTTGTTAAAGAATATTCCATTTTACAATAGTGAATGTATTCTTTCTGTTTATTAAAAGCTGAAATGTATTAATTACAATTTTTAAAATTTATTTGTGTTGTTTTCAATGTAATAACATTTTTGTGATTGAAATTAAAAAGTATGAACAGTATGCATTATCATAAAGAATTGTATAAACTTCTTTTTTTTAGTATGTTCTGACAAAATATCAGTATTTGAGAATGGCATGTATGATCATATAGCTTGTATTGTCTTTGTTAAATAATACATTAGTAATATCTTGCAATTTCACACATTTTAGGTAATGATACATTATAAGCATAGATCAAATGGTCAGAAAATTTTATTCTTCCCAAGATGTGGGAACCATGTAACTAATTTAGTTGGTAGAATGTTGATATTCAAAAGATTTATAATTCAGAATTAAAACCCATTTTCTGAAATTGAAATTTTTAGACACTTGCATGCACTTTAGTGTATCCAGTTACACAGATAACAATGAAAATCATATTTGTAATTATAAAAGATATATTTATCAAAGTTTGTATTTATTGATCATAATTTTTGGTTAGGAGCAATAATTTTTAAAACCTTGCTGTATGAAAAATTTTAAATCAAACACTAGCACTATTTTAAAAAGGGGGTATTGATTTATTTTGCATGTGTCCAATTGTGTGGGTGTGTATTCTGAATTACATTTGAAAAACTATTATAGTATACATCTCCTGAGGGATAGAAAGTTTGAGAAGTTTCTTGGGCAAAAATTACTAAACTGTAGGTCTGGTGTTTTTACACACATTCTCTAAATGACTGAAAAACTTGATACATGATTTTGGTTAATGGTAATTTTTTTCACTGTTAATGAATAGAAAACATTTGTCACCTAAGAAAACTATTACTAATAGAAGTTAAACATAATGTAGTATTAGAAATACTATGTTATACATTAGCTTCATTGAGCACAAACTATTATATGCCACCCCTACCCCATTGGCTTAGTAGTAAGGTTGAGGGCTTATATGCTACAAATTAGGCTATAATACCCATGGTGAGCACAGTGCAGATAGCTGATTTTGTAGCTTTGTGCTTATTTTTTTGCTGCTATTTTATTTTGACCTAGTTTAATTTTTTATCTCTTGGATAAAATGCTGTAGTTGTGCTTGCCAATAGAATAAGGTTATTTCATGAAATAGGCCAAGCTCTGAGTGTTCAGATGAAAATATCCATAGCAATTGGGGAACTAACAACTGTGTTATAAACCTAGATTTGGTAACATAATTTTTAAGTTTCAGAGTTAGGAAGCAAATTTTCTCAATATTACATACATATTAGTCAGAATATGGAAAGCAACATTATTCTTTCCAAATTTTTGTAATTGTTTTGCATGTTTTGATAATCAGTAATTACATAAGTGTGTTGTAGTTAATAACATAACCTTATAAATTTCATATAGAATGTTTTAAATTTGTGTGGTAGTATTTTTCAGAATGTAAAATTTATTTTGTGTTAAACATTATAGTCATTCTACCTGTAGCTTATGATGTGGTGTTTATTAAAGCTGTTAAATGCATGTCCAACACTCGCAATTGTAGTTAAAAGGGGTGGTGATTTTTTAATATAGGGTGATTTTGATTCATTTATTACATATTATTTTGGATTAGCAGGACAGTTTTTAGATTTCCTCTTATTTTAAAGTATTCTGTGTCAATGGGTTTTATCATGGTTATTTAATATACTGCATTATGTCTAAACCTGTTTTTTATTTGCAGTATTCCTTTATAAAATATTCTGATAGTCACCAAGTAGTGTATTGAATATGAGCCTGAAAAGGCATGTATTTGTAAGTGACTTTAGAGATGTGTGATATTGGTATCACAACTTTTAATGTAAGTTGGGATTGGAATTGTATTTAACCCTATGTGTATGGTGGGGTGGTATCAAACTGCACGTGTCATGACTTTTTTTATACAAAGTTGCATTCAAAGTTTATTCTAGAAAGAAGAATATTAGTGTAGAGTTATTTCATATTTTTGAACTTTCAATTTTACCCTACATTGCTACTTTTGCTTCAGTGAATGTTAAGGTAGAGGAAATAACAGATAAAATATAGTTTTTACTGAAAAAAGACTTCTGATATTCATTTTGGATGTTCTAGAGGTTGTGAAAATGAAATATTGAAACTGTAGGACTAAAAAATATTTTTATTTTTAAAATGGAAAAAACATCTTGCACCCAGACTAACTCAGTAATTCATAGAAAAAAATTCTGATTTAGTTTTTTTTTTGGAACAACATATTTGTAATGCTTATTGAAAGCCTACCAAATTTTGTGAAAATACACTTAGAAAATTTGGAATTGTTGTAAACATTGCTATGTATAGTGTCTATGAAGCAAAGCACAAATGCCATCCACATAGGGTTAACCAAGGTTTACTTTTAAATATGACTGTTTTTAAATAAGTGATTCCATTTATCCTACTGAAGATAGGTAGTAATCACATGACAGGGTCATGTTGTATACACATCATATGATCATTAGAAAACTTTGAGTTTTCACTGGGATGCATTATATTTTCTAGCCAAGGCAAATGCATCTATTTGGTGATAGAGGAAAAGAAGGTTAGTATATGCTCAGAATTATAAATCACAATGTACACTTTCAAGCTCATATTGTACTGTAGACCCTATGGCACAATGCAGTGAAAGAGATAACATAGACCCCTTTAGTACACTGATATATGTTCCTTCACCACATTAATTTTTGTAGTTTAATTAATCTTTGGAACACTTAAGTACCAAGAATATTTATTATGTATGTGTGTATTTTTATATTTTAAAACTGTTACTTTATCAAGTAAACTATTATTTGAAACATTGAATACTCTGTGTTCATCTTCCTCCAGTGATCAACTTGCAATTCGACAATCTCAAATTGACAAACTTTATGCTGGACTTAAAGATCTTGCCTCTGAGAGACGTGGTAAATTGGATGAAGCTCTTAAGCTCTTCTCTTTGAACAGAGAAGTGGATGATCTAATGCAATGGATAGCTGAGAAGGAGGTAGTGGCAGGATCTCAGGAACTAGGACAGGATTATGATCATGTTACGGTATGTTATAGTTACAGAATATCGGGAACTAGGGAACAATTGTGAAATTCTGTAAAGAATTTAATAGCAAATTTTTAGGTTTTATGTAGTGTATGTCGCTTTCTTGCTTTTTAGTTTAGATAATTTCAAAACCAAGTTATACATGTATTACTTGTAATCTAAAAGTAAATAGACCTATATCACTGACCTCCCACAATGAAAAATATCTCTTATTACTTTTCTACAGAGACTATTTGTGTCATAAATTTATAAAAAAAATATCCTAGTGTACTTGGCTTAAATTTATTGATATGTCTGTTCATCAGAACTTGTTCTAATTAGAGCTGGGTGATTAACTTAATTAGTATAATCAATTACTTAGGATCATCAATTACATTGATTAGTGTCACATAAAATAATTGTTTAATTGAAATCAAGATGAAAGTAACTAATGTCATGAAAATCAACCAATTGAAATTGGTATTTTTGATTATTCCTACTATTCAAGTACTCAAAATATTGCCATTATGATTTCTCATTATTATTTTCAATTAATTAAAGATTGTTCAGCTTAATCAATTAGTATTATGACTCAAGAAAATAATCAACTAATCAAAATTAGTGTTTCTGATTATTACTATTTTCAATTATTCAACCAGGATGAATCTTACATGAGAACATTGGACCACTTGAATGTAATTGATTAATGAGCTGATGATTAATTGGTTATCAAATTCTACTAATTGCACAGCTCTAGTTCTAATATGGTAATGTTACTAATCCAGTAACTAGTTGATTCATCATGTGACCAAGTGAAAATCAGTCTGTAAATAAATGTCACAGCCTAGTATGATTTCTCTAACATAATTTTCAGATATAACAATTTTATCACATTTCTTCAGAATTTATTACTTACATAATGATCAGAAGTATTAAAACAATAATTTTTTTGAAGATAAATTTGTTGTGTTTTTATGTAGAGTCATGAAAGTTATGACTAGATTTTGACCTTTGCGCATATAAATAGTAACCTGCATTAATAATATAGTTTTGGGTTTGTGAACACAGGATAACAGGTCAATCATTACATTTTTCTTTTAAGATCATTAACTGACTGTTAACTTTCAACCAGAATTTTTATAGAGATATTTGGTCTTCAATAAATTAATCAAAGAAAGTTCTTGTACTTTAGATGCTTCGAGAACGATTTAAAATCTTTGCTCGAGATACTGAACATATTGGAAATGAACGAGTAACAGAATTCAACCAAAGTGCTGACAACCTGATTAACTTGGGTCATTCAGACAGTGCCACTATTGCTGAGTGGAAAGACACCCTCAATGAGGCTTGGGCAGACTTGTTAGAACTTATTGACACAAGGACACAGATGCTAGCAGCTTCCTGGCAGCTACAAAGATTCTTCCATGATTGCAAAGATGTCTATGGCCGCATTGTGGTAAAGACTTTTTTATACTGAAGTGTTTTAAATTAAATCCCTTTCTTTGTGAAGAAATTTTCTTATTTTTCTTTTATGTCAACAAAATTTCACACTAATAGCAATATCATCACATTATTTATAAAAAACTTTAATGTTGTAAATGATATTTATTTTTTAATGACAAACTATTAAGAAATAGCAACACTTTTTACCTTGAAATTCTATATGAAGTTAATATGAGTGATCTTTCCTTGGCTTAATGAGCATATTATCTTCTTATTTAAATTCATGTAGAAGTGTTTGTATCTTATCTGACTGTTATAGGCCTTTGAAAGTAATTAGTATTCCCAAAAGATGTATTAAGAATGTTTTTATTTACACTGTTAATGTGCTGTTGTATTTTTTTTCCAATATCATTTCTTGGCACACATAAACTTTATGCCAATAGTTTGAAATTTCTGGCTCTGAATATTTTAAAAATTTGTACTGAGTTTTAGTTTAACATTTCTCTGTTCCAGTTTCGGATCTCTCTGATGTTTTGTTGAAAGTGTAAGAGAAGATATAAAAAATTAAAAGTATTTTACTGGAGAATTTTACTTTTATAGGTTATTTTTTCCCTATTATTGTGATAATATTTTATTTACACTTCATTATAAATATTTTAGTGTAAAAAAAACCCACATATTAAAACAAGGTAATAAAAGATTTAAAATGATGTAGAGATCCAAGTAGTGCTCTATCTTCATATATGAAACTTATTATTATAAACACAATTTTTTTTTTACTAGCACTGTACTTTGTTCCTTTCATGCTTTACACAAGTTTTATGTACTATGAGCTTAATAAAAATATAATCAGTTTTGATTCAGAAACTTGATTTTAGGTTTAACTGTATCTTACAATTTCATTCAGTCTAGCGGACACATTTATTATGTCTAATTACCTAAAATGTTAATCACTTAGAGAGTGTAAAAAAATAAGATAGCCAAGAGGTTTTAAGCTAGAGAATTTTCCAATTTCTTCAAGGAAAAACAAAATGCTATTTCTGATGAGCTTGGACGTGATGCTGTTAGTGTGTCCAATCTGCAAAGAAAGCATGCAAGCTTTGAACATGACCTACAGACTATTGAAATAGCAGTAAGTAGATCTTTTGCTCATTGTTAGTAGTTAATCTGTTTCAGAATATCATTAAAGGATTTAACCAAACTCTGCTAAAATATTTTATTAGAGACTTATTACAGGCATCATATGATTGTAATTATAGCTCATTAGAGTTGTACCTATAAAAATCTGTTGTACATGTAATGAGGATTACATATAGAAAGGTAGTATATCATTCTTGTTAAAAGTAATGTAAATAGTGTCTGAAACAGGTACTTATTCTGTGGAATGTAAATGAACACAATTAAATTCTTACTTCTAGTGATTAAGAATGAATCATCTAGGTTACAAAAGTATCATTTTTTATTCATTAATAATAGGTAACACAGATCAAGGATGAATCTGAGAATTTACAAGCATCATATGCTGGAGAAAAAGCTCAGGAGATTATTGGACGGGAATCTGAGGTTGTTAATGCTTGGCAAAAATTACTTACAATGTGTCAAAATAAACGAGTGAAGTTAGCAGACACTGGTGATCTTTTCCGCTTTCTTAATATGGTGAGAGACTTGATGCTCTGGATGGAAGATATCGTGAGACAGATGAACACAACTGAAAAACCGAGGTTGTTAAAGCTAATGTTTTATGTGTGTTTCATGTTGATAGGTTTTTTGGTGACTAGTTTTTATACCATTTACTACTGGTGGGGTATAATACATATTGCCTCATATTAAGTAATTTTGTGTTTTAACATGTTAATACACTAACTATAAAGAGTTGACTAGGATGTGGTGGCCCCGAAAAGGGCCATTTTTTAAAAGTGAAACGTGGACATTTAACCTCCGAAACCGTACAGTGTGACCTTGTCATTTCAGAGCATACACTACATCCATGGCAGTCACAGTCATTCTCTTGGCATGCTCCATATAGGTAACAGCATCACAGATTACATTTTTGAGGAAAACCTTCAAAACACCTCGGGTTTCTTCGTAGATGAGACCAGAGATGCGCTTCATGCTGCCTCTGCGAGCTAATGTTTTATGTGTGTTTCATGTTGATAGGATTTTTGGTGACTAGTTTTTATACCATTTACTACTGGTTGGGGTATGATACATATTGCCTCATATTAAGTAATTTTGTGTTTTAACATGTTAATACACTAACTATAAAGAGTTGACTAGGATAAAGTGAATGAAATCACTCATTTTATTTGTAAAACATTTAGAAGAACCTAGGAGTGATTAGTTATATTAGTTGCAGAATTAACATTTTCCGTGGTAGCACTAGTCATAATAGTTGTAATACATATACTCGTTATGTAGTTTAAATAAACATCAGATGCTCCAGTTGTGTTGCCACTGGATGTCACAAGTGGTAATGGCAGTAAAAGCAAAAGCAAGCACAGTCAAATAACACAGCCTGCTCATTTGTTCAGAATTGTACATTCCTACGTAGATTATTAATTTTCAAAAACAGTTGGTGAAATAACTAGTTTTAGTACTATACCATAATGAAGGGGTAGCTTATGCCTGCAGTGCATTTGGGATGTATGTTGTCAAATTTACTATGCAACATGAAAAATATCAGAGTTTGGTTGGATATCAGGAGCTAGATATCCAAAATTTAATATCAGACTAAACTACTCTTTTTTTTTTTTTCCCATCTCTAATTATTACCACTATATTTTTTAATTTGGCCTTTTCAAATGTCATTCCAGATGCAAGTGTGTGTGTAATGGGTCATAAAATCCTAACATTTACTCTTGAATCATTAGAATTTTTTATCAAGTTTTGTAATTTTACTGGCTAAAACCTACAAAAATATTAGGTTTTACCGAAAAAACTTTTGATATTGATTTAGGAGATTCTAGAGGTTATTCAAAAGAAAGATGAAATTTTTTTTTTTCTGATTATGAAAATCACCTTGAACTCAGACTAATTAGAGTCTGAGTCAGACTGACTCAGTAAAGGTCTTGTAAATTCTTATACAAATATTTAGTAAAAAATACTTTTATACAACAGACTTGTATTGTTTTACTAAATGTTTGCCACATTACATGAATATACACTTATTAAATTCAAGGTCATAGTATGTATATTTTCATGGTCACATTGGTCAAAATAACCAAGCTTACTTATAGACTGTTAATGGAGTGTGTGGTATGTTACAGAATGGTTTTTAATATCTTAAATGAGGTTTGGCCAAAGTAGTGTTGCATAACATTTTAAACAGGCAAGCGAAGCAGGCTTTGTAATTCTTTATTTTTATTAAGAAAGTTTATAGTTTTTTAGGTTGCTCAAGTACTTTAAGAAGCACATCAGTTAATATTGGCATTCTACTAATAGATATTAAATGTTAATTTTGGTACCAACAAGAAATGAACCCAATTTATATATCCATGAAAATTGTAGTAGGATTCTTATCCAGTTGATCTGTTGAAAGTAGAAACATTTTACCTGTTGGTATGAGCAATATTGTCTTGTTAGTTAAATGTATTTATACTATTAAACTGTGCTGTTTATTTATTGACAAAAAGTATGTGATTTTGTTTTGATTCCAAAGGCATTCAAGATTGAGTTTTGTTATTATCCTACTTTTTAATCACAAACTTTTAGTGTTCTGATGATAATAATTCTGTGACTTTTACTATAGGGATGTTTCAGGTGTTGAATTGCTGATGAATAACCATCAAAGCTTGAAGGCTGAGATAGATGCCAGAGAAGACAACTTATCTGTTTGTATAAACCTCGGAAAAGAGCTACTAGCTAGAAGCCACTATGCATCAAGTGAAGTAAGTTGTGTCTGAATTAAATCAAAATTTGTTATTTTTCTCCATTGTTATTAAAATGTGTACTTATTTAAGAAAAACGTTTATTATACAATATTTTGATAATTTCTTTTATGTTAAACATTTCCTGTAGAGATCAGTCCCATGACAAGTCAATCAAGTTGGATGTGCTATGGTGTTTTTTCAAGCTATGAGTTGTGGTGATGTGTGATTAAGTTGCCTAAAATCTGTTTGTCATTATTTGGAAGAAAGAATATCTGTTTATCTATTGAGAAGAAAGTTTTGGGTTAAATACAAAATACTAAGAGGTATTAAGAATAAAGAATAAAATGTTTTCCTTTTTTTAAATTGGAATACATTCATATTTCACAACAAATTAGAAATATTTTATTAATCTTTTTTATGGCACCTGTTCAGGTGGTTTTTTTTTAAATAAATTTGAAAATATTGTTTGTAATGTTATGAAATTTTTTTTAAATAACAAAGATGTTAATTTTCTCATTTTGATCTAAATTCATTTAAGTAAATACCAGATACTATGTTGTTTGAACATCATTTTCATGATGATAAACTACTTGTTTAGCTAAAATTTTATAATGAGTTATTTGTATCCATAATTCTAAAATGGTCTCACCAAAAGCTATCTCGATCCTGGTCTGCTCTCTAAGCATTGCTTAAAAAAACTTTGCTAGAGTGCACTAGTCTTTATACTCCATCAGTTTTGCACCATTTCAGAACATGCTGATCATGTGACTACAAAGTTTTGATTGTGCTTGATCACAAACTTATATCAGTTTCAACTTCAAGTTTCATATTATTGTGTTTGATTTCCATTGTTTATCCTCATTTGTTTTGGAAATATTTCTGTTTCTCAAATTCTAATTTGTTCATATGAATTAAAGATTTAATATGGCAGATGATGAAGTTCCTGTGACGGTCGACAATGATTTTGACACAAGTCCCCAGTTTTCAGGGTTGACGATGTCTGCTTGGAAAGTACAGGCTTTAGTTTACGGGGAGCTCATGTCTTACATTAGGCCGATGATTTCTTCCTTTCACGTTATGAGTTTTTTAAGAAGGATACAACAACTGAGAGAAAATTTCTTTCTACAGCACTATCCACCTATTACCATGCCTCCAAGTAATCTCCTGAGTTTGGTATTGTTCTTTTTCTCAGGAGATCTGTGGTAAGTTTTTCAGCATGTATTCCTCACTCCCTGTAAGTATACCAATGTTTAGCAAGTTTATGTGAGCTTGTGTGGATTGAACTAATTTACTCACGTGACAATTTAGGTCTTTTGTGTCTTCTCAGTGTTTGGTAAGTTAGATTTTTCTAATTCTTTTACCATCTTAGTTACTTTAGTTTAAATTTACATTTTGAGATTGATTATTACTTTGTTTTTGTTTAGTTTTCAGTATGTGTATGGGTTTTGCATGATAGTTACTGTTTGGATAATTGTAATTTTGGCCAATTTTGTGGGTGTATTGGTTTGTTATTTACACTAGCTTTTACTGTTTACATTAGTCAGTTTGTAAGTTCCTTTTTCTTTATTACTAGTCACATCTAATTGGGAATTAGATTTGAGTCAAGTTTTTGTTATTGTTAACTGGATGCCTTTTCATTCTCATGTTCTTCAGGGTAGGTTTGACTTTTGTGTACTTTGTCTTATTGATTCTTTGAGTGGACTCATAAATTTGATATTTATGTGTTTTTAAGTTCCTTTAATGCTTTTGTACTTTAGGAGTTGCTTATTATTTTATGTTTTGTAGGTTTGTTATTTTTTATACTTTGTAGACTGTACAAATTCCTAGATTTTGTTAGTTCATTGGTAGGAGTACTTTCTCTAAGTATCTTTAGTTGTGTGCCTTTATGTTACACTTCACTACAGTTCCATGGATTCTAGTGGTTCTGTCTGAAAGTTTCTGTCTTCAGTCCCCCCCCATCCACTTCCCAGATCTCCTTCCTTCCTCCTCAGGATTGTACCTCTTTCAGTCGTCTTGCCCAGTCTGTTCAAGACCTACTACACAAAGGGGCTGTCAAACGAGTGGTATCCACTCACCCAGTGTTTTACTTTCCTCTAATTGTTGTCCCTCAAAAGACTGGAGATTGGGGACCTGTCGTAGACCTGTCCCAGGTTGAACTCTTATTTGGAGTCTCCTCACTTCACCATGAAGTCCTTCCTCTCACCTTGGTTTCTTTTTTTCCCCCCTGGGACTCTGGATGGCCAAATTGTGATGGATGCCTGTCTTCATATTCCAACTGCTCCAGTGTCACATCTTTTTCTTCAGTTCAGCCAGAAGGGTCATGTCTTCCAGTTCCAGGCACTGCTGTTTGGTACTTCTTGGGCATCTTGTGTTTTGTTGAGTCGAATGCTCTTTTGCCCATCATTTTCATTTGTTGGGTCTTTGGTCTCTCTTTTTCATAGACGACTGGTTCCTGTTTGCCTCTTCCCATGCCCATTCGGTCAAACACACCTGTTTACTTCTTTAAGAAACTAATCTGATGAGGTTTTCTGATCTAGTTGGAGAGGTCCAATCTAATTTTATTTATAAAGGACAGTCACTCATGGACCTCATGATTAAAGTAGATGGAGATTTCTACTGACATGTGATTCTACTGTAGTCTACATACATAGGGAATTGCAGGCAGCCTATTATTATGTATACATGATGTGTCATTCCTCCGGACTCCTCCCAGGTGTTGCCCAGTCAAACTGCACTTGTTAATATCCAGATCTTATGCAAGGTGCTTCCACTGAATGTTTTTGGATGGACTGCACTTGACATACTTTGATATAACCCAAGGCACTACCCTTGGTACATACTTATATGGGCCCATTGTTGCTTACACACTAGACTTTCAGTGTTTGTCAATACTGTGCTGTTTCAAGACATAGATCTACAGCATTTCTCCAGTGATTTTGTTCTGTACATCTCTTTACTGAATGCATTGGTGCCTGCCAATTCAGTTCTACCCTCTTTATGGTACTGTGTTGATTACTCGGTGAAGAGCATACCTGTTCCAGAAGTAGTGCTATGCCCCACAGGTGTGCTTTCTTTTCATATTCTTACACACCTGTTCTTTTACTGCAGTTGCTATTTCAGAAGTTAACATTTTCTTACACTGAAAATATATTTCTGATAGGTATTTACCTCCATTCACCAACTTCCCACCCTTCCTCCCCACTGATATGCCAGCGTTTCTAGTTTGTACCTGCTAACTCTCGAAAGTGAAGATTGTTCTAGAATAGTAGAGGGAGTTAGCTGTGCTAGTATAGATGGTGCAGTATGATTGGTGGAGGGTAGTCACATGATGAGCACATGTTCTAAAATGGTGCAGAACTGATGGAATATAAAGGCTGGTGCACTGTAACAACTTTTTTTTTACTTTAGCAGTGCTTAGAAGGCAGACTAGGATTGAGTTAGCTTTGGGTGAGGTGAAGGTAAGTATCTATTGGAAATACATTCTTGGGTAGAAATTTTAATTCTATAAACATTACATAGAAACTTGACTAAACAGTTGTTAATTATTATCTGTTGAATTCAATACTGAATTTTGTGTTTGAAAAATGTAAGTTATTGGTAATAACAGTATGTTCATATTCATCAATTAAAGATCAGCTAAGTAAGATAAGATGTTTATGCTTATTATATGATTTTTTAGTAGTTTTATATGATAACATAGAACAGATCATGTAGCCTTACAAAGTACAAAAGAAAATGTTTGTGATTTTATTATATTCTGACAATATAGATTTTTAGAATATTTTTAATGTTATCATAATTTAATTAACAATTTATAAAACCATGAAAACTATGTTAAGTGTTCATGGTTACTGTACAAGATATTGTTTTTCTTGTTAGATACAAAAAAATAAAAGTGGACTTTTATACAATATAGTTATTAGTTAAAGATATTTTATACATTTTGAATGTGAAAATTATTTGTATTATTCTAAAAAATAAACAACTTTAAAATTTATTGACAATGTTTTCCTGCAGCATGTTTGGTTATGAGAAATGGAAAGTCTTTACACTGTCATTTTGTGTTATGTACAAATGTATTAAAAATATATTTAGCTACAAAATATAGGAATAATTCACAAGAATTTTAGATACTAATAATAATAAAAATTAATGTTTCCAAGAACACTTTTTGTGTCTAAACAAGTTGGCTTAAATATGTATTAGCAGGTTCTGAAAAATAATCCACTATGTTTAGTGATTATGGCTTAGTTACCAGTAAATAACCTTTGTCATGGTTACCATAACAAAACCTATTCCAAGAGTTGGCGGTGGGTGGTGATGACTAGCTGCCTTCCCTCTAGTCTTACACTGCTAAATTAGGGATGGCTAGCGCAGATAGCCTTGTGTAACTTTGCAAGAAATTCATAACAAACAAACAAACAAAAACTATTGAATTACAAGGTACAGCCCTTGAGAATCCTAGCTCTTTTAAAACTGTTCTCAAGCAATAACTGTTATAATAAATAATACTAGATTTATAATTTCACTTCTACTTATTTTTAACACTAATGATTAGCTTTTCAAATATGCATTATAACTAACAAAGTTTGTAATTTTAAGTTTATTTTTAATTACCATCACCAAGTTGTATTCAATAAAATATTTCATAATTTTATTTAGGTTTTAATTTAATTAAACTTTTATAACAACTTATGTTCGGAAGTTAGTAATGAGAATTTAGCATGTAATTCATAAAATGTGATTTAGTTTACTGACTTTGTTTCACTAGACATGTGAAACAGCAATTGTTTGCAGTAGCTATATTGGTGAAGTCTGATTTTTGTTGTGGCGAGATATTTACATAAAAGACATTTTCTCTCGTGCCTTATTGTTGTAGGTTAAAGAACAAGGTCATGGAGTAATTCACAATCATTATCATGTGAATTATAGTTGTGGTAGTCTACAGGTGTAATATATATATTGTTACGTCTCTGTTTGTTAATTAACTTCCCGTAACTTCGTTCGGACGAAACTTTAGCAACACAAGTCCTTACTTAATA
>NW_013666752.1:245310-247967 GCF_000517525.1 Limulus polyphemus
CTCGATGACGCAACACTGGCCCCTCCTTAATATTGTTCGTCCCGTTTGAATCTCACTGCAAGATTTGCTAAATAATTGAAGTCAGTTAAGAATCTCAGTTTGAAAAGATGTTTGCTTTATTTATAGCTTGAATTATTTTTGTCTGAAATTTCAGAAAAACAAATGTGAAATCTATTGTTTTTTACCATAAAAGTAAGACACAATAAAAACAAGGCAAGCCATAAAAAAGCATACACATTTTTCAAAAAGAAGAATAAATGCACTTATTTTGTAGAAAGTTGATGAATATTGGTATGCAAAGTACTAAATTGACAATAATTATGCTGCAATAATGTTAAACCAAACAGTTGAGACATTTAAATGACTAACAAATGCCAAATACTTCAAGTCATTTCAGTTTATGTTTCTTGTCAAATTCACTTTGATCCTGCCCCCTCTTCTTTGGTGGCTGAGCACCAGTTTGAGGACTTACAATGCTAAAATTTGTGACTTGATCCCTGAAGTGGGCACGGCATAGATAATTCATCATGCAGCTTTGCTTTGAAATAAAAAAAAACAAAGTAACAGACTTTTGACCTAGAAAGCCAACCCAAATTCCTTTTTGCATATTAAGCCTTAATTTATTTTTGAGTATTAGATTTTTTTAGCATAGAAACTGTACAGATGATGTTTTATAATAAACTGTTAATTCATATTAACTTGAATGATTTCTTGTCTTCTCTTTACAGATCAAAGAAAAACTCTTGGCTTTAACAAACCAGAGAAATACCATGATGGAGAGATGGGAGGAAAGATGGGAACACTTGCAGCTAAGTATGAAGGATATTTTGTTCTAATTGTATCTGTTTTATTATAAATACTTTATTTTCTGTGATACATTTACAATGAGTGCTGTATTTAAGAGAATCAACTATTTCTTTAGAAATTCTAAGACATACCTAAGTAGAATTGTTTTTGTTACGTTTGCATAGAAATTATTATATTCAATGCTTCATACCCAGCTACCCTTGCAGGCACTGAAAACTAAAATTAATTTTATCATCTCGCTGAATCTGGCTGTGTAATATAAAGTTTGGTGGTTTTATGATCATTAAGAATAATTGGGAAAATATATATAATATATTCTTTGGTACTTCTTTTAATGTTTCTCTAATGATTATTGTCTTTCTCTGTATTAATGTTTGATTTTGCTTCTAGTCCTGGAAGTATACCAGTTTGCTAGGGATGCTGCTATTGCAGAGTCTTGGTTGGTTGCCCAGGAACCATATCTTCTAAGTCAAGAACTTGGTGTAAGTTGTATTGTTTAAAATGAAAAACTAAAGAGTTATTTTTTATTCCATAGCTTATAAAAGACATTACTTGGAACTACTAAATTAATGTAGAGTTTTGAAAATAAGCTACAAGTCTACTTGTCTAAAGAAAGTAACATTTCAAACTTCTTATAAAATAATTTGTCAAAACTAATGTTAGTACACTAGATGTATCAGGCACGCAGTAGCACTGCCTGTGTAGGGATGGCTTGTATTGTTCATCGAAATGGTGTTTTAAATATTTCCTCAATAGGTCATCAGAAATTTATAATACTATACAGTGTTTCCTTTTAAAACAATATTTATGTAATGACTGAGTCACAAGTTCTGGGAGTATCTGTAAATATCATAGCAAAAAGTTTGAATTTCTTGTTCTTCTTTCTTCTGCTGCTTTTTTATTACATGATAACTCAGAAACCAAGACAATGGTGTCAACCCATTTCACTGAGGTGACATAGTTTCAAACAAGTGTATCTGCTTTTATAAGTATTATTAAGAACTAGTTGTAATTAAAAGAAATCATAATTCTAGTGTAAAACAATGTTATCATTATCTCTTGAAATACAGGGTTAAATAGGAATTACTGGCCAATAATAGATAAACAATAAATATTGCATTTGAAACTTCATTTTATTCAGAACTTAGTTATATATACAACCTTCCTATGTCTATTGAAACACTGCATTAAAAAAAAACAAGTAAAGAAAAACTTTTCAAAAAAGGAAGCAAATATAGGGATGGCTAATGTCAATCTTTCAAAAACAATGCAAACAAGATAGTAGGGATGGAATTTGAATCATTCCTACTTATATACACACACACACGCATGTAAATAACCATTCAATCACAATTGAGTTTAATTTATTCTATTTTTGTCTGTTAATCCTATTGCCACTGGTATCCTTTAGTGCACATGACACAAGGTTTTAGTGTCTTACATTCAAAATGTTATTAAACTACATTTGTTTATGTTATACCAATTAGAATAGCATAAAATCTTAGCTAATAATCCATATTTTAATACTATATAAGTTTTAAGTTCTTAATTCTACAAGACAATATTTAAAAACTCCTGAATTTTCCCTAGTGTGACCCACGTGACACATTTTCTCTTAGCATGTCATCTTCCCTATTTTATCCACCACCCCTTGAAAAAAGTACGAAATTAAATGTAACTTACTCTCAATAAAATTGTCATTGCTCAAACAAACCATAATTTTTAGTCTTCAATTTTCTTTGGTTACAGAGTTATGGAATAGAAAATCAGACCCCCTCCTGCCATGCCTACCTGTCACATCCTCTCTTTCAGAATTCCCCTTGACGTGGATTCCTGTACGTGGTGATGGG
>NW_013666752.1:248967-253526 GCF_000517525.1 Limulus polyphemus
TGATAAGTTCCTTGAGTGATTTACAACTTGTAATGGTGCGGATAGTAGTTAGACAGGGTTCAAAGGGCAATAAAACAATAAAATTTAATTATAAATAGATGTATACTGTTACGAATTTAGAGCTACTTAGGATAAACATGTTACAATTTGAAGTCATTCTAGAAAGAAAAAAAAGGGTAATTTAGATTTATTTAGGTTTTTTGTTTTTGGTGGTTATGAAGTCGGTCAAATTGAAAAATCTTGTTTTGAGATAGGATAGAGAAAATAACGGACAAACTATAAAGTTTTACTGAAAAAAATCGTTTGAAATGTATTTAGGAGGTTTTAGGGATTACACAAAGGAAATTTTAGATGAGGAAAAGTATTTTTAACTTTAACATGAAAATTACTTTGCATACGGGCTATTCAAAACAAATACTCAATACATTTGTGGAAAATTTTTTATTTTATTAAAAATACTTCACTAATAAATATGATTTTTTGTATGTGAAAGACTTATAATATTAACTGAAAGCCTGCCAAATTTTGTGAAGATATACACACTATATTGAAAGTTAGAAGTATTAAATGTATAAAGACTTTAAATAAGCACAAAGATGTCATGTTGTTGGTCAAATTGACCAAGCCCGTGTTGAGAGAGTTAACATTCTATTATACTGTGTGCCTGTGCTATTACATAGGGATTATGTAAATACCATCCCTATTATCTTTTTTGCATTTTTTTGAAGAATTGATATTAGTCATCCCTACATTTACATCTTTTTTTTTTAATTTTTTTTTCTTGTCTACTTTGTAGTGACTTGCATAAAAGCTGACAAATAGTGCTTACTAGAACATGTAAAGGCCATATATCATTGCAATTACTTTCACTGCAAGATTAATACACATGTTCATGTTGTTATTATATATTTAGCACAAAAGGTTTTTTTTTGTGTAAGTGTAAATTAAATAGTGTTCATAAAATTGTAATTAAATACTCTGTAAATTAATTTTAAGCTAGAGTTGAAAGGTTTATTTGCATTAAACATTTTAAGGACAAGATATAGTGTATGAGTTAAAAGTTATATCTGTATTAGCATGAATTATGACTGCACAAAATCATATTGAAAATGAAATATGATACAGAAATGGGTTAAAAGCACCTTTTTAAGGGCATTAAAAATTTTATCAGCATCAATGTTTTTTGTGTGTAAATTTTGGTTTTTTCTAATGAAGAATTTAATTTTATCATGAACATCACAGATAAGATAAGAACACTTTAATCCTTAAGATTTAAATTAGTAAGGAATAATTGTTATCAGTTGCTCTAACGTAAAATATATAACATGAACTAGCTTGGGTGTATGGTGTTTGTTTATACATTGGAACTCAGCACTTTATTATGATGTGATTGTGTTTAAATAGTGTGAGTAATGAGTCTTAAGTTTTATTCTATTTACTTGTAGATTCATACCTTACAGTTATTGTTGATTATTCCAAGCTAGTTTTTATGTGTAGCTTAAAAATGGTTTTGCTCTCAATAAGGTCCGTCATGAAGTAAAGTAAGAAGTTGTTAATATGTGTTCTAGCTAATACTAAGAAAATAAATGCTAGTTAAAAATCTGTTCTCAAATATATTTCAGTTTTCTTTATTGTGTAAGGAATTATGAGCCTAAAATTGCCTATTCCATTGCCTTCCATATGATCATATGTGGAAAATTCGGGACAAACATGCGTAACAGTATTTAGAAAGCAGAATTTTCAACACTGCAGGATGTTTTGAATAATGGTACAGTTTTATTATAGATGACAATTGATGAAGTTGAGCAGCTAATCAAAAAGCATGAGTCCTTTGAAAAGTCAGCAGCAGCACAAGAGGAGAGATTTGCAGCTTTGGAGAGGTTGACAACAGTAAGTTTATGTGTGTCTCTTTTCAATATATATATATATATATATATAATACTTTTCTTTCTAAACACTTATCCCAATAATCAAAATGATGGTGATTGCCATTGAAAAAATCTCATGGATAATATTAATGTTTTCAAATTTTTATTGTAATATATTTATTTCTAAGCTGTTTTTAAATTAATATTTTTTTCTAGTTTACTTGTATTAGTTCTTATTCATTGTAAAAGCCATTTCAACATTAGTATGTAATTGAATCTTGCATCTAAACCTTAAATGTTATCCTTTTGCTCCAAGCTTGAATTGAGAGAGCAAGAGCAAGAACACCACATCATAGATCAAGTGGAACACCGTCGAGCATATCGCGCTTTGGATGATCATATGCGTCACTCTGGCTACTATGAATCGGTGAAGTTTTAGTAATTAAAACAAACGTGCATGTCACAGTTTGCTCAGTAATAGCTCATGTTTGTGTAGTAAAAATACTAACATGTTTGGACCAACAATAATAGTAAAATTAGTTTTAATAAATTTTAGCTGCATGTTAGGCTGAGTGCAAAAAAAATACTTTCTCTAGATTTATTTCCTAACTGATGTTTCTGTAATGTTTTTATATGGCTTTGAAAAACAAAAGATAAACATTAATGTTTTTTTATTGCATTATACAGCAAACATACATTTCAGATGTTAATTTTTAAAACTTTTTGTAAGATTGCATTTTTTATAATCCAGAAGTTTGGTCTGTAACATTACAAAGTTCAGCATAATTCACTTTCTGGAGAGCTAATTTCATAGAAATTCTTTATCATTTACCTCTGTTCAAGAGTTTCTTAGCACCAAGTTTCATTCTTATGCAGTTAAAGAAAAAAGATTTACGTGTATACTTATTCCAAATAATTGGATATATTGGGAAAATACGAGTGCATATATATGATGGTAAGAGAAATTTCTGGAATTTTACAGAAATTTCACAAAGTTTTCAGACTACCTTAAACCATTTGATATAAATAATAAGCCTTCAAGCATGACATATTTTATTTTTCTGTTATTGTTAGGTTAATCTAATTTACATAACAATGGTCATCAGGAACATCTGCTAAAATCTCTATTGAATTATTAAAACCACATGACTTTGTCAGTTTTGACATTTTTTAGCCAGTTATGTCCAATCAACAGTTTGTACCATTGCTATTAATCTTCATAAACATTTTTATTTTCAGTACAGAAGCTTATTAAATTCTAGTTACTCAAATCTGAACTAGTATATTGCACTAGATGCCTTCTCTTTATGCATTGGTTATAATTTTGTTGAAAAATTGCCTACACATTTTAAACCAGTTGGTTAAAATAATAAATAAACAGCAACTGTACATAGCAAATACTATTTTCAGGGTTCATATACACACCTTGAAAGTATTTGAAAAATGATTTCCTTATTATGTTCTTTAACTAGTCCTTGAGAAATAAAATCTTTCTTATAATTTTCTTTCATCATATGTTTCAAGGAATCATATACTTTCTATACCAATGAAAGTTCCAAATCTACAATCTAAAAGATGTTGAGTATTATAAGGCTAAAAGAAAATAATTTTTATAACTTTTCAAACAATTACATATAAAACCAATCTATAGATTATGGTCAAAAGTGACAATGGCACCCTCTTTCTCTCTTTTGTGGAATGCACTTAAAGACTCTCTTGTCATAGAAATACCACGGAAGGATCAATTTTATATAGTTGAAAATTAGAAAGGTTCTGTTACTGATATTATATGCCTGTTATTGGCCGGTATTTGACCATATGGGTAATACCAGCTATCTGAAAATTCATTTACTGATATTTTGATAAAACTGATATTTAAAAACAAGGAGTTTAGTTAACATGCATGTTAATCTTCAGCTGATGCATTACTGCACTGCAGTAAGCCTTTTAAAACTTTGCATTGACAATTAACATTGTAAAGATGTAAATCTCTCGATGAGACTAATTGTAAATTAAGTTTGCATAATTTATGATGTCATTGTCTCATTTTTAAATTTCTTATATGAAAAATCTATCAGTTTGTGAGGTCTTAAACAAGCTACACTAAAAACATTGATTATAGGCCTAATTAAGTAGTTGTTTATAAAAGTGAAACTTATAATAATGAATATTTTTAATTTAGTTTGCATTTACTATCCATAATCAGTGGTAGTGAGAATATGAGAAGTGTAAAGAGCTGTACAAGCAGTGGTATTGAAGGGAGGGGAATTGTTGAGTGTTTTGGGGTCTAGTCAAGTGGAAAAATCCACAGAAAATAGGTGCAAAAAAAGGGGTAAATGTTATTTCAGTCAGGAGTGGCTTGTAAATCCAACGTACAAAGAATGGATCATCAAAGATTTATCAAACAAATATAGTACTAAACGCATAGTTTATGATAAATGTGTTGACATTGCCAATATGCAAGAGGCTGCACTGTCGAGCTGCATGAGTGGAAAGAAGCATACACATGCTATTTCACTGTCCATAATAGACACTGGGCAAAAATTATTGGGTCTAAAATTATTTTGGATCATTTCTAAATAACCTAGTCATTTTATATGGTACACCATGTTAATGCAATTGCTGTATCTGCCTTAGAAGTTTTAGGAATAGAAATTTTCAATTAATCCTTGTCATGATATAAAAGACTGT
>NW_013666752.1:254511-257490 GCF_000517525.1 Limulus polyphemus
CAATTGTAGGAAGTTTTGTTAATAATTCATTAATGTTAAGACTATCAAATGTCACATGCAATACATTGTGGGCAGACGATTAGGTGTTAAAGATATAAATAGTGTGAGACGAGCAAAAACAGCAGACAGATAATAGCAAAAAAGAGTAAAGTTACAGGCCAAGGAAAAGATTGTCGTGAAGTTAACTACCGTTAAAGTGATAGGCCTAACATTTAATATGTTAGAGTAAGACTAACAGTAGAAAAAGAGATAATAAGAAGAATTTATTCCTTCAAAGTGTGGTTCTAAAGTAATTGAATCGGCATGAGTGCACTTTGACAAAAGGAACAGAGGATGTATAAGAAAGAAGACCAAACCATTACAGTAACTCGAGCCTCAGTTGTAAGTGAATCACACACAGAATACTAGTGTGATAGTAATAGAAAAGATAGTTTGGCTTGTCAACTGCAAAGTGTGTGCTGTTTATTTATCATTGAATTTATCGCTAACAAGTCACAGACACCTACTGTAGAAGAATCCTAAGC
The DNA here is from genome assembly GCF_000517525.1 of Limulus polyphemus. NCBI lineage: Eukaryota > Metazoa > Arthropoda > Merostomata > Xiphosura > Limulidae > Limulus > Limulus polyphemus. The sequence goes on from NW_013666752.1 coordinate 255,036, forward strand.
CCAACAACATGGTATATATTTATACTATTAAGAAATATAAATAAAAGCCATTCATTTTGACAATTGGCAAAAAATAAGAATATATGTTTTAAATTTTGACAATCCTAGAAAAGTTTTGGAAAAGTCCTCATTAGCATTGTAGCTTCACCATTATAATTCTCTCATTTGTAGCAGTGAAGATGAAAGGGATGGACATCAATATATTCAGTAATTCTGTTGGTTGAAACAGGATGCTCCATCAGTTGTAGAAAGTACAAGCTTTATTAGTATTGTAGCTACACTGTATAATTCTGATACTGTGGCAGTAATGAAAGGGGATTAATTTCATTAGTGGCATAGTTCTGTTGTAAAAGTTGGTAAAGTGAGGATAATAAGGAGGACTATGAGCATTTACTTACAGTGACAATGAGAATGAGGTTTATTAAAATTATAATTCTGTCACATAATTAATTTTTAGTGTAGATGGTATTAAAACTTTGTAAGTATTGCAGTTTGTTGGCAGTGTAAACTTTCTGAAAGATAAATCAAGCTGTGTTAGCATATTTGTTTAGATAAACTATATTAATTTGTTCAAATTAAGGATACATAATTATATTTCATATCATCATTCATCATGTTGGCCAGTTAGTACCCAAAGAAGATTAAAAACTGTAATGTAAACTGCAATTTTTAAATATTTTTAAGAATGTTTTGTACTTAAAAACCTGATAATACCCTTCATTCTTCATATATAACCTCATACATATCAAATTAAAAACACCATTTCATAAATACATTGTGGTTATGACTCAATACTTGACTCAGAAGCTGTCTGCTGTAGCCACAATATTCAAAAACTTTTTTGGATTTATTTGAAAAGAACCAATGAAACAAAAAAATGTTTCTGAAGCTCTGGCTATTTTTTCTGAATATTATGTTTCGAAAGAATTTGAAGAAAGACCTTTAAAAGCCTGTTGTGAAATTTTATAAAATTGTTGGTTTTAGGAAGATTGGTAAGAGAAAATGTTACTGGAGTCATTATAAAAACAAAAACCAGATTTTAGATGAAATACAAGTTACAGTATATTTGTTATTTAGAAAGAAACATAGGAGAACAATTACTGACTGTACTGCAAAATATAACTTCATCACTTAACCATATATAAAAAGAGTCTGTTGCATATTGGACTGTCAATCCCAATTGTCAGTGTATTAATCAGTTAATAAATAACTTTTTATTTTCTTTGTGGCTAATGACTTGTTTAGTTGATGAGTTTAATGTGAAAGATCAACTTACTTGTATGTATTAACATTTTTTTCTTTAATAGTATTATATTATGACTACTAAAATATTTTGCTGTAATCTTTTGATTGTTTGTCATTTAACCGTATTAATGAAATTAATAATATTAATTCTGCGATTTAACCTGTTTTTGTTTCTTTACATTTATATGACTAATTGTTTTCACACATGTGTACTAAAAGTTTAACTTATTCTTTGACTTTGTTAACCCCTAAACAAAAACCTGAAACATATTTATGTGGTTTTTATTCATGTGTGGGTATATACATTTAAACCTGCAAATGTGATTCTTATTATTTTTATTATTATTGATTAGTATTTCACATTTAAGTAACAAATTTGTGGTAAAATACTGGTTTATTTAAAATTTAAGTTGATATATTAGACAGAAAATCCATTTTTATATTTCATGAAAAATGTTTTATATTATTGATTTATATGAAAGTGCTCTATAAACATACATCTAATGACATTATAACTAGTAGTTTGAGAAAAATGAGTTGCTTTTTTTTGTAGTTGGGAAGAAAGAAATGATACTTCAAACACAACTTTATAGTTGAATTATTTTTAGTTTAGACAGATTTATAAATATTAGTTGTCTTTTAGAATGCACAAGATTTTTTCTAATATTTTCTCAACATAGCTGTCATTTTTACTTTTGTTACATAGTTTGAGCTGAAAGAACAGAAACAAAAAGAAGAAAGGGAAGAAGAGGCTGAAAGGAAGCGACAAGAAGAGCTTGCAGAAAAAGCAGTTGAGGAGCCAGAACCAGCAGTAGAAGAACCTGATGCTGCTCCTGTAAAGTGAGATATCCAAAAAAGAATATGTTTTCTACATTTGTCAATATGGAGCAATGGAAATAATTATGAATTTAGGTTTAAAATGCATTTTGGCGTCAGGTTGAGTAGTTATTTCTGGTCTGTAGTCAGTTCTGTGTTGGAAAGATTCAGGTAGCACGCTTTTTCTTGTGGTAGGCAGATGGTACCTTGATATTGGTTGTTCAGCTTTTTTGTTATCCGTGATCTTTTCTTTCTTTGTGTTTGTTGTATTGTGTTCTGTAGGTGAGTTAGTTGTTCCGTATTCAGTGAATTGTCGGTGATTTCCTGGCGTAAATTCTGCGACAGTTCTTCGATTTTGCCGCTAATTTCGTGGATGGCGGTTTCTCCTTCTGAT